>NW_026652296.1:12883289-12934108 GCF_009828535.3 Hylobates moloch | reverse complement strand
GGGGAGCACTTTGGGGGACACATTCAGATTCTCTCGAATGCCTCATACCCGGACTGCAATCCCCCATTCCACCAGCGATTTCAGGACCGTGTGGGAAATTTCATCAAGTTTGCAAGTGTGTCCTTTCTCCTTTTACCCTCATTCTATCTGTGAGATGCTCTAGAATTCACCACCAGATGTAATATATCTTTGGGATGAATATTCTATGTTAAGCCATTTGAAAGCAATCAACAACTGTAATGCAATTACTATTGGCTGTATCTTTCATGCTCTTTTGCCCCAAACCTCATCCTATGTGCCAAGCTCACCACATACACACACACACGCACACACACACACACCACAGCAGATGCCAATTTTGTGCCTTGCTGCCTCACATAACATGGGAACATTGAGTAGTGAACAGCTGATCTGCATGAATTAACGCGGGAGGTCGTGTGGGCCCCGAAGCTTTCACACTCACAAACCGGTGTCGGGATGGGTTGTCATGGAGATCAGGTGGAGGGACACCAGGGCTCCCCCCAGGACTCTGGGCCTCCTCTGATGAATAGGTCACATGGGGATGTGGGGGGAGGCACAGGCACGAACTGCATATTAAATACACCTGATTCACTGTGTCTGTGAGTGCGTGGGCGTGTGTGGGTGTGGGAGAGTGCATGTAGGAATGACCATGAGTGTGAGTGTACATATAAGTGCGTCTATGTGTGTTAGTGTGTGTATATGAGTGTGTGTGAGTGTGTATGTATCAGTGTGCATATATGCGTGGGCATTGTAGGCACACATGTGCATGTATGTATATGTATAAGTGTATCTGTGTGTGAACATATGGATGCATGAGTGTGGGCATGTGTATCTGTGTGTGCATATGTGTAAGCGTGTTCGTTTGCATGCACAGGTGTCCAGAGTCCACATGGGATGAAAACTGAATGGCTCTAAAGATCTACTAGACGTATCTTGGATCCTAACAGAGCTCTTAAAGCTCCAAGGGGTCACTGAATGGACAGTGAGTGTGTCTGAGTCCAGGTGGCACTGACTCAGCAATGCAGGAAGGCAGGTCCTTGAGCTCCAGGAATGTCCTGCTCCCCTTTTCTATCCCTCCCAGTCGCAGACCTCTCCCCACGTCCCTTCCTCTCCCCCTCTCTGTTTGCCTTCCGAGCCTCTCCCTTTCCCGGTCTCATTTCTCTCATGTTCATCACTTCTTCTTCCTGCAGTTCATTTCCCCTCCACCCCTCAGCACCGACTGTGGGATGAGAGAGCCACAGCCTTACCCCTGATGTAACCAAAACTCTTGGCACCAGCTTAGACCTGTTTTTCAGTCTTATAAACGGGTCTCAAATCAGGGAAATGTAAGGTTCTGAGGAAAATGATCACCACTAGGTGATTCCCCTTTGTGTTACCGTAAGGCGGTGAGTACAGAGATTCTCTAATGTTTTTAGTGCAACTCACTGTAAGAAACCCATTGCAAACTGCCACCCAGCACACACACGCACATCCATTTATACAGAAACGCAGCACGTTTCCCCAAACGGCACTCACCCTCGCTGCACACAACACGCTCTGATGTCTCCTGACCTAGTCTATTCTGGTCTATTGCAGATTTTCAATGCCGGGCTTGACACTCTAAATTGATTTCAAGACCCACTAATGCATCACAGGCTGTGATTTGATAAACTCCACACTAAGACACATCCCGTTGTGGGGTGTTCCATCGAGAGGCCATTTATCCTGCAGCAAGTGGGGTGAGGAGGAGTAGGGGGCGGCAGGATTAACCCTGAGGTGCCCCTCCTCCTCCTCCTCCCATGTATTTTTGGTAGAGACGGGGTTTCTCCATATCGGTTAGGCTGGTCTTGAACTCCCAACCTCAGGTGATCCACCCACCTCGGCCTCCCAAAGTGTTGGGATTACAGGCGTGAGCCACTGCACCCGGCCCCCCGGTTTTTCAGCCCTTCCCCCCTCCCTTCTTCTCCTCTTTAGTAATCCCCAGTGTCCATCATTGCCATGTTTATGTTTATGTGTAGCCAATGTTTAGCTCCCACCTACAAGTGAGAAATATGGTATTTGGTTTTCTGTTCCTATGTTAAATCACTTAGGATAATGGCCTCCAGCTGCATCCATGTTGCTGCAAAGGACATGATTTCCTTCTGTTTCATGGCTGCATACTATATTCCATGGTGTATATGTACCATAACAAATGTCTGTTTCTTTTCCCTGAGTCTTTTTGGGCCCCATGTAGAAGCGTCTGCAGGAAAGTTAACCAGCAACAATGTCAGGACTGGGGAAGGGCAAAGCTCACAGGGATCTTGGCTGGGGGGAAGCTCTGGAAGCCCCCACCTTCAGTTGGTCCCGGGGCTCAGGCTGAAAGAGAAAAATGGAGTTGATCCTGGAAGACTTGGCCGTGGAGAGGACGAGACATTGCTAGATCACTGTAAGAAGATGATAAATGCTTGACCCGGCTCAAAGTGTTTTGTGCCAGGGTTATGTTCTGAGATATAGGAGGGTTAACTAAGCTGGGGCTGTGGATTAGTTATCTATTGCTTTGTAAATAATTACTTCCAAAACTTAGTGACTTAAAACAACAAACATTTGTTATTTCATGTGTTTCTGAGGGTCAGGCATTTCACGAGGTTGCAGGCAAGCTGTTGGCTGGGGCTGTAGTCTTCTAAGACTTGTAAGAGTGCGAGGCAGATGGGCCTCCAGGATAATTTACGTGGCTACTGGGTGGAGGCTTTGGTCCCTCGCCACATAGGCCTCTCCACCACATGGCTTCTGAGAGAGAGAGAGGACCAAGATGGAAATGGCTGCCTTTATAATATTGGAAGTGGCACATCATCACTTCTCCAAAATGCTGTTGGTGACCTCCACCAAATATGGTACTACATAGTGGGGGACAGCCGAGTTCCAGAAAGGCGGGCTCACTGGAGGCCAGCTACCAGAGGCTGGGTGTCTCTCGCTGATTCAATCTTTTATTCAAATACTGGCCTGGCGCAGTGGCTCATGCCTATAATCCCAGTACTTTCGGAGGTCGAGGCACAGGGTGGCGGGGGTGGGGGGGTATAAATAATCCACAGTCCCAGCTTAGTCAACCTTCCTATATCTCAGAACATAACCCTGGCACAAAACATGCTGAGCTGGGTCAAGCATTTATCACCTTCTTACAGTGATCTAGCAATGTCTTGAGGTCAGCAGTTCGAGACCAGCCTGGCTAACATGGCAAAACCCCGTCTCTACTAAAAACATAAAAATGAGCCAGGCGTGGTGGCGCTCACCTGTAATCCCAGCTACTTGGGAGGCTGAGGCAGGAGAATGGCTTGAACCTGGGAGGCAGAGGTTGCAGTGAGCTGAGATTGTGCCACTGAACTCCAGCCTGGGTGACAGCAACACTGTGTCAAAAACAAAAACAAAAACAAAAACAAAAAAAACCCAACAAAAAAAACCCAAAAAGTATGTAGTGAGCTCCTGCCACAAGCCCAGCATCGCTCTGGTCTCTGAGAAGTCAACAGGAAAATAGGCAACGTCCCTGCCTCATGTAGTTCCCGCCGGAGGAGTGAAAGAGACAGACAAGATAGATGTAAATGTCTAATACCTTTCCTTGGCTTTAAGATACGCGTTTTCCCACATCTTTAACATCTCTAAAATTGGCATCTATCTTATGAGTGGATGCTGTGTCACAGCATATTTGATGGTGTTTTAAATCTCCTTCTCTTCGGGGTGGGACAGGAAAACCTCATGAAAAAGAAGAGCTGGGGAGATTTAAGGAAGAGACTGTTCAGCGACCATGAGCGGTGTGGCTGGGTTGTGGGGACCAAGGTGGAGGTGCTGTCCCTGGGACTAGCTCCAGACTCCCAAGGCCTGAAGGGGCAAAAGGAGGAGGTAGTGTATCAGAACCTGGTTGAATCTGAGCCAGGGGAAGGGGCCGCAGAAGCTGCGGGTGTTGAGAATTGCAGCTGCTGCCAACGCTGCAGCTGTTGCCGGGCACCCTGGGGCAACTCTCTTTACTCCCATCCTCCATCCCCTGCCAGAGTGCCTGTGGGCTGAAGCCAGAGAGGCTGGGGGAAAGTATCTAGAAGTCAGGCTCCTGGGGCATCAAGTAAGGTGAACAAGGGATATGGAGAGAAGGTAACCAGCCTTTGGCATAAAGGGATAAGGAGAGAGGGATATCCCAAGAGGACTGCTGGGAAAGGCCACTCCACGAAGTCTCAGCTAAGATGTGGGCCATGGAAACGTCTGGGGAGAATGTTCCAGAGAGGGCAGGACCTGAGTGGGCCGAGTGTGGGCTGCAGGAAGCTGAGGAGCTGGTGGGCCTGGGTGGAGTGGGCAATAGGAAGAGAAGTCAGGGATGAGGTCAAAAATTAGGTAGATTCTGGACCACATGCAGGACCTTGTGCCATGGTGAGGAGTGTGGATTTGACTCAAGCATGACAGAGCTGCTGGGGGGTTTTGAGCAGAGAGAGGACATGATTCAATGGGTTTAACAGGAGCCCTGTGGCTGTCATGGAAGAAATGGCCCCATAGAGGGTTGGGGGGGGTGGCAGTGAGGAGGCTCCGGAATATTCCAGGCAAGAGATGAGGGTGGCCTGGTGGTCCAGGGTGGGACGGTGGAGGTGGGGAGAAGTGGTGGGAGTCAGGACTGATTTTGAAAATACAGCCAGCAGGATCTTCTGATCAGTTGGAAGTGATGTGAGGGAGAAAGGAGTCAGGAGCAAATCCAAGGTCACTTTGCACCGTTCCTATGGAGATGCTCCAAACATGGGACTTATGAGCTGTGATGAATTTATAACTAAGAGTATGTTGGCCGATGCTGCCAGCTTCCAGGCCTTCTCTAGAATGTTCTCATGGTGAAAAAGCTTGAGCGAGACCCACACTCATGATGTTCACCCCTCAACCCATGAAATGCGTGCTGCAATAGCCCACATGTATCACTGGAGTCCTCCTGTGGCCATGTATGTGCTGGGAGGTGATCAAGCTGGTTGCTACAAACCCAGAGTCAGCGTTGGGGGAAATAGGAGTTGAGACAGGAAGATGGAGCCTATAAGGATGAATAAGCCCAAAAAAGGTGTCTAGCACCCTGTCCACAGAGGGAGGAGGGCCTTGTGGTTCCTCCAGCCCCTGGTTGGGTGGAGTAACATCACCCAGACCCCGCTGTGGTCAGTCAGTTCAGGAGGAGGCAGGGCCACAGGCGAGCCCGTCCAGAGGAGCAGGTGCCACGAGGCCCAGAGAAGGGAGGTCAGGGAGGTCTACCAGGAGGAGCTAACATGTGAGCTGGGCTGGGCAGGGAAGTTGGGAGAGTGAGGAAGGAGGTCCTAGGAGGAGATGGCAGGACCAGGACATGCAAAGGTACAGCCGGCAAGGCCAGAGGGAAGTGATCTGGGACCTGATCCAGGATGATGGGACCATCTAGAGCGGTGGTGCCCAAATTTTTGGCAGCAGGGACCACTTTCATGGAGGACAATTTTTCCACGCACTGAGGTGGGGGTGGGGATGGTTTCAGGATGATTCAGGTGCATTATATTTATTGTGCACTTTATTTCTATAATTATTACATTGTAACATATAATGAAATAATTATGCAACTCACCATAATGCAGAGTCAGTGGGAACTCTACACTTGTTTTCCTGCAACTAGACGGCCTCATCTGGGGGTGATGGGAGATAGTGACAGATCATCAGGCATTAGATTCTCATAAGGAGCGTGCAACCTAGATCCCCCTCATGCACAGTTCACAATAGGGTTCGCCCTCCTATGAGAATCCGGTGCTGCTGCTGATGTGACAGGAGGCAGAGCTCAGGTGTTCACCTCCTGCTGTGCAGCCTGGCTCCTAACAGTCCACAAATCAGTGGTGGTTTGTGGCCTGGGGGTTGGGGACCCCTGGTCTAGAGCCATCTGTATCCATTAGGGCCCTTTGGCTGCAAGTGGCAGACACCTAACTCAATCCAAACAGGGACTTCATGGCTGGCTCTGTGTGGAGTTCTCAGACACAGGAGGGGCTGGGGACCAGGAGTAGAGAGGACAAGTCCGGGGCCACACCAGGAAGTCTCAGCAGCAGGAACTGGGGGGCAGCCTGTGCAGGCCCCACCCTGGCATCCACGACACGGCTGGTCTTTGCATTTGAGGGAGAAGAACCCACAGAGCCATGGCAGCCTCATGATGCTACACATGAGGAGCTGAATTCCAAGGTCATGTAGCGTGTCCACTGTCACATGACCAGCAGGTGCAGAGGGAGGGTGCCTATCCCAGCCCACAGGCTCCCAGGCTCAGATTTTCCTACTGCAACAGAGCTCTCAAATCTCAGACATTCCCAAACTGCTGTCATAATTTTTATCATTTGCATAATGTAATCTCTTCTAATATTAA
The DNA here is from genome assembly GCF_009828535.3 of Hylobates moloch. Lineage (NCBI taxonomy): Eukaryota > Metazoa > Chordata > Mammalia > Primates > Hylobatidae > Hylobates > Hylobates moloch. The sequence goes on along the minus strand of NW_026652296.1, from coordinate 12,927,756 downwards.
TTTTTTAAATTCATATGTTTCATATGCTAGCTTTATTTTTGTCTAACGTCTGAGTACTCTTATACTATTAAAATAAGCAGCACAGGCTGGGTATTGTGGCTCATGCCTGTAATTCCAGCACTTTGGGAGGCCAAGGCAGGAGGATCACTTGAGGCCAGGAGTTTGAGACCAGCCTGGGCAGTGAGGCCCTATCTCCATTAAAAAAAAAAAGCAGCATTCATTAGTGAAAGACCCAAATCATCTTTGGAGGTATGTGTACCTTGTTTTGGGAAACCCTGTATCATAACTAATGCTCCTTTCTATCTGGAGGATGATGTGGACTGATTATTCGCAGTAACTTTTAGCAAAGAACCCTTGTTGTTCACTGGAATCATCTGCAGAAGAATAGGGATGGCTCTGCCGGGAGAGAAGCACGGGGACCACCCGTCCTCATTGGCTCAGAACTGAGGGGTTTCCTGGGATACGGGACTATCGGTGCTAAAATTGGAGAGGTCCGGGCAATCCTGGATAGTCGGTGACCCTGGAGAGGAAGTTGGAGGATCAGAGTACAGCCCACCTGGTTTCCCAGCCCTCACTATGTGGCAGATATGAGGATGCTTCCTTGGACCCCGATACATGAATGAAGCGGGCCTGCGTCAGGAAAGCAGAAGCTGCAGCCCGAGGTCAGTGTGTGATGAGTGCTGTTGGTGAGGGCACCTCCACTTGGTCTGCTTCTGGGGCTGCAAAGGCTGGAAAGCTGAAACCTGTATTTCCCAGGCTCTTGGACGTGGAGGAGTTGAGGCCCCCGCTTCAGTGAGTGCCTCCAGCCAGGGGCACAGTGGGAACCTTCTGCATCAGAGTTCCAGGGCATGGCCATTCAGTTTGTGGGTTTGTTCCAGGGATTTGGGAGCTGATCCAGGGAAAATCTGACCATGAGGTGGCAGTAGCACACACTCGCTTCACTGGGCAGTACTTTGACAGGTTTGCAAGCAGATAAGGTTCCTCGCAGCAGAAGCCAGGGAAGGCCAGGGAACTCTGGGGGCAGGAGCTTGTGTGACAAAGTGATGTCGCTCAGCAGCGTAGCCCAGGGAGTCTCTGGGTCAGGGTGCTCCCAAGGGCAGAGAACATTTGGGGGCCCTATAATGACAAGGCTTTCTATCTTTTATGCATGAGTAAGAGCTGTCACGTGAGGTTTTGCAGGGTAGGCAAAGCAGGCAGGCTCTAAATGGCTAAAAACCTCTTTGGGTTATTTAAAAAATAATCAGGTGTGTAACAATTTGAGTTTGGCACCAGTGGGCTTTCGAGGTAACGAGACTCAGTTTGCTATGAAGAAAGAAATGGGCCGGGTGCAGTGGCTCAAGCCTGTAATCCCAGCACTTTGGGAGGCTGAGGGGGGCAGATCACCAGAGGTCGGGAGTTTGAGACCGGCCTGGCCAACATGGTGAAACCCTGACTCTACTAAAAATATAAACACTAGCTGGGCGTGGTGGCATGTGCCTGTAGTCCCAGCTACTTGGGAGGCTGAGGCAGGAAAATTGCTTGAACCTGGGAGGCAGAGGTTGCAGTGAGCCGAGATTACACCACTGCACTCCAGCCTGGGCAATAGAATGAGACTCTGTCCAAAAAAAAGAAAGAAAGAAAGAAAGAAAAGAAAAGAAAAAAAGAGAACGAGAAAGAGAAAAAGAAAGAAAGAAGAAAGAAAGAAAGAAAGAAGAAAGAAAGAAAGAAAGAAAGAAAGAAAGAAGAAAGAAAGAAAGAGAGAAAGGGACAGCCCAGGGGCCAATCCTCAGAGGCTATATTTGGCTCCTCTGTGTAACAGTGGGGTGGGGGTGCATTTTGGAGGCAGCTGCTTCTTGACCCCTGGTGTGTCCTTCAACTCAGCAGTTCCTCTCCCTGCTCCCCAACCCCACAGCCCGTTTCTCTGGAGTGCCTGGCTATGTGGTTTATGTCCCTGGCAGATCAGTTCTGGGGTCCTATTCTGGGTGTCTCTTCTGAGGAGTCAGACTGCAGCCTGTGCCCCTGCCCTTCTCATGATTTCGGGGGGATCCTAGTCCCCTCTATTCAATCCCTTTCTGCCTAATATGGCTAATGTGGTTCCTGGTATCTGGAACTAAACCCTCCTGAGACAAATAATGGCTGACATCCGGTCTTGGTGCCAGGGAGACAGCAGCCAGCACCGGGGGCTCTGGAGGGCTTAGGAGGGGGTGGCCTCCACTCAGCTCCTGCCATGTAGTGTTGGCCAGTGTCTAGAGTTTCAGTGAAAGAGATTCTTATGTAAAATAATTTGAGTCTTGAATGTTGGCTCATTTAACAAAAACAAACACAAAAGAGAGAGGGCCAAAGAAACATGTCTGTTGGTGAGGGCAGTAATCTGCAAGGGCCGTTGTAACCCAGTACCCTGGACTGGGCGCTTTGACAGCAGGAACGCTTTGACTGGCCTCCTGCAGTTCTGGAGACCAGGAGTCTGAGATCAAGGTGGCAGTGGGGTTGGTTCCTTCTGAGGACTGTGAGGGAATGCTGTGTTCCAGGCCTCTCTTCTTGGCTTGTAGATGGGCCATCTTCTCCTTGCATCTTTCCTCTATGTGTGTTTCTGTGCCCAAATTTCCATCTTTCTCTCTCTTTCTTTCTTCTTTCTTTCTTTCTTTCTTTCTTTCTTTCTTTCTTTCTTTCTTTCTTTCTTTCTTTTTTTTCTTTCTTCTTTTTTCTTTCTTTTCTTTCTTTCTTTCTTTCTTTCTTTCTTTCTTTCTTTCTTTCTTTCTTTCTTTCTTTCTTTCTTTCTTTCTTTCTTTCTTTCTTTCTTTCGACACTGGTCATATTCTATGAGGGCCCACCCTAATCACCTCATTTTACTTTTTTTTTGTTTGTTTGATCGTTTTTTGTTTTTTTGACAATGTCTCACTCTGTTGCCCAGGCTGGAGTGCAATGGCATGATCTCGGCTCACTGCAACCTCTGCCTTCCAGGTTCAAGTGATTCTCCAGGCTCAGCCTCCTGAGTAGCTGGGATGATTACAGGTGTGCACCACCACACCCAGCTAATTTTTAGTATTTTTAGTAGAGACGGGTTTCACCATGTTGGCCAGGCCGGTCTCGAAAGCTTGAGTGTGATCTGCCTGCCTCGGCCTCCCAAAGTGCTGGGATTACAGGCGTGCGCCATCGTGTCCGGCCCTCATTTTACTTTGATTACCTCGGCAAAGAAGGTCATATTCTGAGGTACTGGAGGTTAGGATTCCAAGAAAGGAATTTTGAAAGGGACACAGTTCAACCCAGGACAGTGAGACGTGTGGAAAGGGCCCCAGGTCACGGCTGCTGGAGGATCCAGGGCTAATGAGCAGCTAAAGGAAAGAAGGGCTGGAGAAGAGCAGATTTCCACAGGCCTGGGCGCCCTCCCATTTAGGAAGCCTGCCCCAGAAGTCCCTTTGTGGCAACTTTGAAATGCACCTTTCTGGCCCAGGCCAAGGGCTGTGCTATTGTGATGATGCGTGAACCACAAAACACCCATTGGTGTGCCCGTGACACGGCTCACAGACCCGAGACCATCCTCTCCTCCCGGAAGTGAGTCAGCGAGTTTCAGGATCAGAGCATCTGGGCAGGTGACAGGTCAGCGATGTCCCCTCTGCACAGTTCCCAGGGTGCCCAGGGTGGATTAGCTGGGCAGCGAGATCACAGAGCAACCAGGCCCTAACTGCTCCAATGAGGAGGCAGGACTTTTCCTCCCTGCCCTTTTCAAACTTGCTGTGGTGGATTCCTTTTTTTAGTTCGGGGAAGACTGATGATTTCATTATTTGTGGCACTCAGCAACAAATCTGAGTTGGAGCTAAAGTGAGCTCTTTCCCCACGCTGCATCTTCCGCTCTGTTATTCACCATGTTTAATCATTCGCTTACCTCGGACCGCTGCCGGCCTTGGGGAGGGCAGGATATTATGGACTTGGGACAGTTTTACACTTTAGAGGCTGAGGGGAGGGGACTGTGTTAGGAAGGAACAGGGCTGAGGTGGGAGGGTCATAGCTCAAGGTGGGCGGGAGCCAGTGAAGCTTCAGTGGAGGCGACAGAATGACCAATAAAGGGAAGTGACAGCAAAACCCTCCTGGGACCTCAAAGGCTGGCCCTGTTTGCCAAGAAAATCTCTCATAAAAGGGGTGAGACTTAACGCCAAAAAGAAAAGGAGAGAAACGGCCGGAGGGTTCTCTGCCAAGGGAATGTTGAAGAATTTAATTCGAGATGAAATGTGCTCTTGTTTGTGTACAATTAATTTTCTCCCCAAATGAAAGGTTTTGTCTGCCACTCGAGTGTTTCAATAGCAACCGCGTAATTAAGGTAGCATGTGCCTCTTCAGTTTGGGAAGCGGCTGTTTGTGTTAACATGTTGGGGAAGCACACATTGCTTGGACTGGTTCCTGGGTCTAAGAAGGTAAAAAACAAAACAAAACACACAAAGAATGGAAGAAAACACCTCCAAATAGAGACTTGGCTCCCACGGGGATGATGTCATCTGGAAAATGTGAGCAGGACCTTCCCTGAGAACCAAGAGTCCTGGGCTTCCTGGGATGGGAGGCTGTGAGGAGGAGAACTTAGACAGTTTCCAGAAACTCTAAAAACGGAGTCATGAATTCAAATGCCCGCGGGGGCCAGGTAGGAGGTGTACGTCCTGGAAGGGGTTGGCTGTAGTTTTTCAACACAAGTGTGTTTCGTTTGCCTAGCAATACACAGGTATGAATACTTTAGTTCCACAAAGGAGTATGCACTCTCATTTGTGTTGAAATTTATGGATCTCTTAATTTAACTTTCGTGGGCTTTTTTTTTTTCCTTTTAATAAAGAGATGGTGTATTACTTTTCTACTGCTGTGTAACAAATTGCCACAAATTTAGGGGTTTAAGACAGCAACCACGTCTTATCTCACGGGTTTTCCAACACGATGTGGCTGGATTCTCCTCTTAGGGTCTGACCAGGCTAACATCAGGCTATCTGCCAGGCTGTGGTTCTTATCTGGGACTCAGGTCCTCTTTCAAGTTCCCTGCTTGTTGGTAGAATTCATCTCCTTCTCATGTTTTCCATGTGGTCCTCCCTATGTTCAAGCTAGCTATGGTGGGTGGAGTTCTACTCATGCTTTGAATCTCTCTGCCTTTGCTTTTTGGCTTTTAAGGGTTCATGTAATTATCTTGAGCCCACCTGGATAATCCAGGATAATCTTCCTATTTTAAGGTCAGCTGACTATTTAATCTTAATTACATCTACAGAGTCACTTTTGTTCTGCAATATAACATAATAATGTAAGTCACATCTGGTGGTGGAAGTTATGGAGACCAACTCAATGTTGAGAAGTGAAAAACCTGGTTAAAAAGAGACGAGAGATCTGAACAGACATTTTACCAAAGAAGATATATGAGTGGCAGCTGAGCACATGAAAAGATGCTCAACATCTTTGTTGATGCAAAGTAAAATCACCATGTGATGCCACGACACACCCAGTAGAATTGCTAAATTGAGAGAGACTGACAAGACCAAGTGTTGGCAAACATTTGGAGCAGACGGAACACTCCTACATGATTGGTGGGTGTTCCAATGGTATCACCACTGTGTCAAAACAGTTCCCAGTTTCTTACAAAGTTAAACTCACACTGTTTGACCCAGTGATCTCACTCCTCGGTATTTATCCGAAAGAAATGAAAACATATGTCCACACATAGCAGCTTTATTCATCATGAAACAACATAAATGCCTATCACCCAGTGAATGGGTAAACACGCCAGTGTATGCAGTTACAGTGGAATATGACACTACTCAACAGCAATGCAAAAGAAATGATTTACCGATAAAAGCAGCAGGAAAGGAATTCAAAAGTATGATGCAGCCGGTCCCAGTGTGCTGTGGCTCCACATGGCCTGTAGTCCCGGGTCCGTGCCCCACATTTCCTGCCTGCCATGGAGCCTGACCTTAAGGGCCCTGCTGCCTCCAGCCTCACTGCTATCCCCAAGGGCTGGTTCCACCAGACGTGTAGCCTGTGGTCCGGGCAGGCCTTGTCTCTGCTCCACGACCAGCACTCGCACTACCAGAACATCCTTGTCTTCTGCAGTAAAACCTACAGCAATATGCTGGTGTTGGATGGCATCATCCTGGGCACAGGGAGGGATGAGTTCTCCTGCCGGGAGATGGTAGCCATCCTGCCTCTCTGCAGCCACCCCAACCCACGAAAGGTGCTGATCATCGCGGGCAGAGGTGGGTATCTTGCATGAGGTGGGGAAGCACCTCTCCATGGAGTCTGTGGTCCAGTGTGACATTGACAAGGATGTCATCCAAGTCTCTAAGAAGTTCCTGCTAGGCATGGCTAGTTGCTACTCTAGTTCAAAGCTGACCCTTCATGTGGATGACAGTTTTGAGTTCATGAAGCAGAACTAGGATGCCTTTGATGTTATCACTGACTTCTCAGACCACATGGGCCCAGCTGAAAGCCTCATCAAGGAAGCCTATTGTCAGCGGATGAAGGTGAAGGTGGCCCTCGCGGAGGATGACATTCTCTGCTGCCAGGGAGAGCGCCAGTGGCTGCACCTTCACCTCATAAGGAGATGCAGCAGTTCTGCCAGTAGCCGTGGTGGGCTACACCTACTGCATGGTCCCCATCTACCCCTGCAGCCAGACTGGCTTCTTGCTGTGCAGCAGAACATGAGCACCCATGACTGGGAGCTGGTACAGCACCTGACACAGCAGCAGGTGGGGCAGATGCAGCTGAAATGCCACAGCCCAGACGCTCACCGCACAGCCTTTGTGCCGCCCAGGTTTGCCTGCAAGGCCCTGAATGGTGTGAGCTGAGCCCCACTGCCACCACCAACACCACCTGGGACCTCGGACAAGGGAGTCTCCAGGGTGCCTGGGTGCCTCCAGCCCTGGGCCAGACCTCCCGCCGGCTCTCACTGATCAACCAAGTGTTACAGGCCCCAGAATGCTGCCCGGTCTGCCCTGCTGGGTGGACTGTCTGTCTGTGTGTCTGTGTTGCTCTGTGTGGCATTCAGCCTCCAAGCCTATACCAGCTGTGCACAGCGCTGTCTCTCTCACTTCTGTTACCCTCCTCACTCCCAAACACATCTATTAACAACAACAACAAAATAGTATGTTTAGGAAGAAGCCAGGCACAATGTGGCTCCATTTGCATGCAATTCTAGAATATTCAAAACAAAAGTGACAAAGAGTGGTGGTTGCCAGGGGCTGATAGTGGAGAGAAGAGATTGACTACCAAGGGGTGGGAGAGAACATTTTTGGGATGAGGGAGCATTCTGGATTACGATTGTTATGGTGGTTATTTATATGACTGCATACGATTGTCAAAACTCAACAAAATGTTCACTTAAAATTGGTGGCTTTTATTATATGCAAATTATACCCCCATAGAGCTGACATTATATCATTACTATAATGGAAAAATCAGTGCTCCCTGCCAAAATTTCAGGCAGCTGTAAAAAGAAATACATATATGTGGCTGGGCACGGTGGCTCACTCCTGCAATCCCAGCACTTTGGGAGGCCAAGGTGGGTGCATCGCTTTGAGCTCAGGAGTTAGAAACTAGCCTGGGCAACATGTCAAAACCCTATCTCTACAAAAAATACAAAAATCAGCCAGGCATAGTGGCTTGCGCCTGTCATTGCAGCTGCTTGGGAGGCTAAGGCTGGAGGATCGCTTGAGCCTGGGAAGCGGAGGTTGAAGTGAGCTGAGATTATGCCACTGCACTCCAGCCTGGGCGACAGAGTGACACCCTGTCTCTCACACACACACACACACACACACACACACACACACACACACGAAATACATAAATGTAAAAAGTATATGAAAAGTATATAAAAAGAAAACAGATATCCTGGGTGTTGTGTGTGCCTCCTTGCACCCCCCCAGCCCATACTATGGCTTACTAGGCACTAGATTCCAGCTGTGGGTTACATCTGGAGAGCCCCCTATTGCCCGCCATAGATGACCACAGTTGTATAGATTGTGACTATGAAGATATTTGTATGCATTGTAGAATCAGCTTAATATGTGAAACGGTAGATGTTATTCAAGGGTGCTAATCTAAACCCACAATTGGAGGTTTGTTCAGTGAGAAGTGATTGTACACATGCTCTGTCAAATAAGACCACACTTTGTGCCTCCAGGACTTTGCACATACTGTTCCCTCTGCTGGGATTGCTCTTCCTGCAGCTCTTTGACCAGCCAGTTTCTTCTCTTTCTTGGGATTTTGGCATCAAAATAGTCTCAGAAAAGCCCTCACTGACCACCAGCTGTGCTAATGCAGCCCCCACCCCAATTACTCTCTGACTCAAAGCCAAGCTCATTTTTTTCGAAGTCTTTTCATAACTAGCTTGTTTATTGATTTAACTTTTTTTTTTTCATAGACAGGGTCTCACTCTATTTCCCAGGCTGGAGTACAGTGGTGTGATCATAGCTCATTGCAACCCTGAACTCCTGGCCTTAATAAAGGGATCCTCTCACTTCAGCCTACTGAGTAGTTAGAACTGCACACATGGTTGTTTTATTTAATCTAAAATTTTTTGAAATTTATTTTTTGTAGAGATGGGGGTCTTGCTATGTTGCCCAGACTGGCCTGGAACTCCTGGCCTCAAACAATCTTGCTGCCTTGATTTCTCAAAGCACTGGGATTACAGGTGTCAGCCACTGTGTCTAGCCACTGATTTAAATTCTTGAGTGTAGATTTTCTTCCCAACCAGACCATGAGCCCCATGAGGTTAAAGCCAGGTCTGGACCGTCCCATGCAGTTTCTCCACAGCCTTGAGTGGGGGCAGTCACAAAGCAGACTGGATTAGTTTTCCATTGCAACGTAATAAATTGCTATAAACTCAGCAGCTTAAAACAATGTGCTTTTATGAGCTCACAGTTTCTGCGGATGAGAAGTCTGGGCATGGCTTAGTCAGGCCCTCTGATCAAGGTCTCAAAGGCGGCAATCAGAGTGTTGGCTGGGGCTGGGGTCTCATTTGAGGCTTGGCTCCTCTCCCATGCTCCTGTGGTGTTGGAAGAATTCATTTCCTTATAGCTATAGAACTCACAGCAGCTTGCTTCTTCAAGGACAGTGGGAGAGCATGTCTCTGGCTTCAAATTTCTTCCTTCAAAAAGCCTGATACTCTCTTTTAAAGAGCTCACTTGATTAGGTCAGGCTCAACTGAGATAATCTCTCTTTGGATGAACTCAGGGTCAACTGATTAGGGACCTTAATTACATCTGCAACATAACATAATCTAGTCACAGGAGTGAAATCCCATCCTATCAGCAAGTCCTACCTACATGCAAAGAGAGGGTGTTATACCGGGTGTGTTCACTGCGGGGTGGAAATCTTGTGGGCCATCTAGAAAATTCTGCCGACAACATTGGCTCTCAATACATTTGTTGAATGGATAAAACACCTGCCCTTCCAAATGCCTTCCTTTGTTTAAGATATTTCCTTTGCCAGGAGTTCTTTCCATCTTGCTGCCGGCTGTGCTTGTCAAAATCTCGTTTATCCTCTGGCTCAGATCCCCTTCTCATTCATGACTTCCTCACTGTTTCAGGCAGACAAAGGTTAGGATTTACCTTCCTCACTACATATGTGAAGCCAGATGGTTTCTTAGTTGTAACATTCTTATGTAGAGACACACATGTACATTTACATAAAAGGGATCACATGACTCCTGTTGAAGTGTGGACACTTTTTTCTTCTCTACCCTTCCCCTCACATCTGTCCCTCCATCTCCAAATATAACTTGTATTTAAAAAAAACAGCATATCCTTCCATGTTTTCCTTTGTATTCCTATAACCCCATAACCCTGCAAATCTCATTTCTTTCTCTAGAACTCCTTTCTCTTTCTCTCTCTCTCATACACATACAAAGGTATAAAAGGAACTTTTTTTTTAAGGGAGGATGAGTCATTGTTTTGGAAAAATGGTATTGTATGACATACATTTTTCTGCATCTTGATTTTCTCACTCAATATCTTGTAGGAATATCTTCAAGTCATCTTGTAAAGTTCCAAATTAAAGTTAGTTCCTTACAACAGATGTGCCTTATGTCACGAAGTGAATATACTCGCAAAGTGCTCAGCCATTCCCCTGGAAATGGGAATTTGTTTGCTTCTGGTTCTGCACCACTATGAACAACGTTGCAATAAGTATCTTTGTACATTTTGGTACAAATAGGATGGATTTTCAACGGTTCAAGAGCTGGGTGCATACACAGGGTGTACGCACTTTTAAAAATTTTACTAAATGCTGCCAGATTGCCTTCAGAAGAGATTGTATATTCCACATTTCTACTAGACTGTAGGAAAGTATATTTTCCCCACAGCCCAGCTGCAATAGGATTTATGACACTTTTAAATTTTTGCCAGTGTGCTAGGCATAAAGCCATAATTCAGAGTTGAATATGAAATTTCTGGAATACTGACGAATTCAAACATCTCTCCTTTTCCTTTACTTTCTTCTTTTTTTCCTTTTTCTTCCTTCCTCGCTCCTTCCCTCCCATCTTTCCTTAATTTTCTTTTTTAAATATTGATATTTGCTCTTCTGGGAATGGTCTCTTTATAACCTTTGCCTCTTTCTGGTTAGTTTGTAAGAGCTCTCTGTATATAATAGAAATTAAGCCTTTATCATTTGCCTTACAATAATTTTGCAGATTTATAGTGTATATGTATATTTTATTTACATAATCTTGCAATGTACAAAATTTTAATATTCAAATATGCTTTTTTTTCTTTTATTGCTTCAGGATTTCCACTCTTGGTTTGTAAGATATCCCTAACCTTTAGATTACATCTGTAGCATCCTAGATTTTCTTGCAAAATTTTAATTTAACTTCGTAGAATGAAGTCTTCATCTTGTTAGAATTTAACTTCATAGAAGACATGAGACAGGGATGCATTTTAGTTTTAGCCTTAATTTTCTGGCAAATAGGAAACCAGTTGTTCTGGCATCATTTGCTAAACAAGTCATCCTTTTCCTATTCGAGTGAATTGCTGTCTTAAGTTACCTGGTGGTCTCCTGGGAGCTGAGCCAGCATCGTGAATGTTGGGTATAAGTTTTGTTTTCTCTCTAACCAGCTTGAGTGAACAGAGCATCCTGGGGTGCCTCTGTTTAGTTTGTTTACTCATTCATTTAACATTAGTTGTCATCTATTATGTTCCAGGCTGAAAAACATGCCCATTCTATGTCCTCAAGGTCTTTTTGGTTGAATATGAGATATAAGAAAAGCACAGGAGGTCTTTGTCAACCAAGAAAAATAGTCCCTTAAAGTCAATTTACTTAAGACAGGGACACCGTATTTCCAAATAAAGAGTGGGAAAAGTGATTGAGTCTTTATCTTGAATAGTCAAATGAAAAGTTTTAGAGAAAGTGTATTTTCTTATCTCTAACAAAATTGATGCTATAATTGCAATGAAAGAGGCATTGATTTGGGGGTATCATTTTCCTATAAATCCCCTGCACTTCGCGTTTAACGTTCACAGTTCTATAAAAGAAATTCAGTTTTGCAAAATATTTCATAGCTCATTCATTTCCACAAAGGACTCAATTCTATTGTACACAAATAATTCTCTTTTTAAGTACCCATCAGGTAGTATGCCGTTAACTGGTCTAATTGCCATGTCTTCATGTGCCCATGGCTTCATGAGCTGTTCTCACTAATTTCACTTTCATGAAATTCACGAAATCCCAGTGTCTTTGCAAGATTTGCATTTCCATTTGGCACTGGTTTTCATCTACTTGCATTATGTGCACAGATGTTTTCACGTCACCCTCAGGAAACCTGGCCTCTGAGGACCTGTTGGGGCTGGCACAGGGGAGACAAGTGCAGCTGAGACTGCAGAGGTGGATTTTGGAGATGAATGTTGTAAGCGGCCAGTTCATTAGTGAACTCTTGGACTGTGATGGCTTCATCTCTCTATGCAACTTTGTAATAACTGTGGGGACTCCATTCATAAAGATTTGGACCATGTGAACGCCTTTATACAAAAAACTGTGATCTACAAAATAGGAGATAAATATTGCTGGAACACTCTGGGAGTTCTGAGAGGGGAGTGGTTATGGCTGGGTGGGAGGCTCATGGGGAACTGGTGACGGGGTTTGCAGGAGTAGCAGGAGCCAGCTAAGTGGTTCTTGAGGGATGAGTTGGGTTTGGCTGTGCAGAAGGCATTCTAGCTAAAGGGAACAGCATGACCAGATGCAGAGAGGAAGACACGAAGAGCAACATACGGGTCTCCCTTCAAGGAAGGATTTGCTGCTGGGCTATGGCAGCATATGGTCAGCAGACAGTCTCCAGCTGGCAGCTGGAACCACCTCTACCATAATCAATGTCTCCCCGTGCCTGGCCTGTCTCCCACTTCCTTTCACAAATGTTGATCCCTAAAAACAACTTCCACTGAAAATTCCATCTCAGTCTCTGCTTCTGGAGACCCCAGCCCGAGGCGAGAGCAATGGGTTGGTGTGGGGGACACGGTGGGGGATCCCATGTGGTCCAGCTCCAACAGCAGGAGTCCCCACCTGGTTCCAGGTTTTCATCATCAAGCCCATGCATTCCTCAGATCGAGGGGTTCCACGGTTGATAAAAAGTATCATGTGTCATGTTTTGGGGATTTTGATGAGATTTGCCTGTGACATCAGGAGTAGCCTTTTATTTTTATTTTTAAATGCTTATTTCTGTGCCCAGCCCAGACCTTTAACCGATGTGCAGGTTCATGCAAGGAGCTGTGGTTGGGCTCTCTCCAACTCAAATAGTCGTTGGTTTCCCTCCCCGCCTCCTCCCTGCATCCCCCACCTCCATGATGGCCCTTCTTCCTGCCCAGGTGCTCAGGCCGGCATGGCCAGCTCCTCTCCTCCCCTGGCACCCACCCTCTGACCGCTCAGCACCTCCGTCCATCTGCTGTCCACATGGACCAATTCCCGAACTCTGGCCTCCTGTCTTCTCCCGCTGCGGTTCCTGCCTGGCTGTTCTCAGAGGATGATCACACGGCGGCCCTTCCTGGTCTCCCTTCTCAGCCTCCACTGCAGTCTGTTCTATTCAACGATTCAGATCAGCCAGGCCAGCACCGAGCCCAGGTCTCCAGCCTCGCTCTGTGCAGCCACAGCCTTTTCCCGGTCGACAGGGCCCTGAGCCTCTGGCACCTTCCACCTGCCGGTCTCTTTCCTGCTTCTCTCCCATGTCCCCTCGCTCTGTTCAAGCCAGGAGCTCCCCACCTCGGGGTCTTACCCTCTGCCCCATCCGCCCTGGGATGCTCCTCTCTGGGACATCCACCGACTGCGCCCTCACTGCCTGGGCACCTGCTGATGAGACCTCAGAGGTGGATTTTGGCCCCCTTCTCCGGGGGCTCCTCTGATGTCCAAGAGCAATCACAGCCCCCCACCGCCACCCCCTCCCTTCCCAGGGTCGTCTTTCTCCAGTGCACTTCCCACCATCTGACATAGTTTGCGTGTCGCACAACTTAGGTTGGATTCTGTGCAGCAGAACATGAGCACCCATGTGTGGGAGCCCGTGCAACACCCAACACAGCAGCAGGTGGGGCAGATGCAGCTGAAATACCACAACTCAGATGCACACCGCGGAGCCTTCCTGCCTTTGAGACTGGGCGTGACTTAGTTAATCTGGAGAAGTCCCCAGGAAGCACGGGCAGGACGGCGGGGAGGGAGACGGGAAGGAAAAAACGCCCATCCTGATGGGATAAGGAGCAGGTGCCCATGGTGGGCCACTGGTGCTCAGCTTCGCTGGGGACCTCAGGGAGACGCTGAGGAGCAGCCTCAGCGGAGTGCACTGGAGAGGCGGGGATGCCAGATCTGCTCCCCCGCAGCTTCCATTCGCTCAGGGCAGCTTCCTAGGACTCCACTCCCAGGCCACACAGGCTCCTGCAGCCCGAGGAGGACCCACAGGAGAGCAGGGGCAGCAAGAAGCCATCGCAGGGCAAAGACGGTGAGGCCTGCGGGACCCAGGCGGCACCACCAGCTTCCGCTTTGTGCGCTCTCTTGGGCTGTCACCTGCTTATCCTCTGTGGGTCATGAGCTTCCTGAAGCCAGGGGTCTGTTTTGTTCTTTGCTGTGGCCAGAGACTACAACTGTGCCTGGAGCACAGTTGGCCCTGCTTAAATACACGCTGAGTGAATGACGCCTCCTGGGTCCACTTCTGCAGGCTTCTGAGATGGATATTTGGCATCTTTAAAGACCTCAGATCCCAGGCAAAGTCACCCCTGATTTGGCTGATGCAGACTCCACCTCCTGCTGCTTCTGGGCTGACTCTGAAGCCTGTTGCTACTGTTTGCAGCCAAGTTGGTGTTCCCAACAGCAGCAGCTCCAGAGAGGGGCTCAGACTGCTGATAAAAGCTCCCATTACACCAGGTGTTTTTCTGATGCTTTTGTACAGCTGCCCTTTGATGCTGCAGTCACGAATCCTGATGGCAGAGTGACAATAATCGTCCCTATTACCCCAGTGTCTCACTTGATAGGATGACCAAGAGCCCACAAATTTCTCCTGAGTGCACCTCTAGCGACACATTTTTTTTTTTTTTTTGAAACGGTTCCACCTGGTTTGTTCAGGAGAAGAAACAACAGATATGTGTGTTTTCATTTCTTCCTTTAGTGGAGGAGTCACAATTGTTTTGGAGGCTGTCCAAGTGCCCGAGACCCCAGTCACAGACTCGACCATCCTCCCCATCCTTGAAAGCAAAGCATCCATCTCCACATCTCCAGCACCAGCACAGGGCCTGGCAGGAGGTAGGGCTCAAAGCAAAGCGTGTCTGTGGGCCACCCGAGTGAGGTTAGATGGAAGCCCAGACCGCTGGCCTGCAGGAGGGCCCGAAGTCTGCGTGAGTCTGCTTCTTTCCCTGGGGGAGGTTCAGCCCCAACACCGTGGCCAGGATTGCTGCAGAAGGAGCCTCCGCCCGGCTCATCGCAGCCTGCAGTGAGGCTTGTGACGTCTCTTCATCCTTCGTGCTGAGTTTGAGTTGGGTGCTTGGTTAAGGTGCTGGCCATCAGAGTCTCTGTTGTAAAGGATCCCTTTCCCTTTGAAATTGCCAAATAACATGTGTGGTGATGTTTTGGGACCTTGTGGACACCCTGTTTGTCAAAATATCTCCCCCAGTGGTTTTGCATCCACTGATGGTCTACATACAATGATTACATTGAAGGTTGCAAATGGTCTTGTACTTTACCAGAGTCTTGCTCTGTCACCCAGGGTGGAGTGCAGTGGCACGATCTCAGCTCATTGCAAGTTCCGCCTCCCAGGTTCATGCCATTCTCCTGCCTCAGCCTCCAAAGTAGCTGGGAGTACAAGTGCTCGCAACCATGTCCTGGTAGAGATGAGGTTTCACCGTGTTAGCCAGGATGCTCTCAATCTCCTGACCTCATGACCTGCCTGCCTCTGCTTCCTCCGGGTTCAAGCAATTCTCCTGCCTCAGCCTCCTGAGTAGCTGGGATTACAGGCGTGCACCACCACGCCCTGGCTAATTTTGTGTATTTTTAGTAGAGAGGGAGTTTCGCCATGTTGGCCAGGCTGGTCTCGAACTCCTGACCTCAGGTGATCCACCCTCCTTGGCCTCCCAAAGTGCAAGTATTACACGCGGGAGCCACCACGCCTGGCCAAAATTTTTCTATAGCTTTAATATTTTTCCAAATAGTAAGTTGGAAAAAATAAAAATAAAATCAAATAAATCAGAGAAGAAACACATATTGAGGTTGGAGACAAACCTTTGGCCCTTTGACTGCTCTGTAAATATATCTCCTATCACTGCTGCCTGTGTGTGCCATTGAAAGCAGACACTTTTTTTTTCTGACTGAAGGATAAATGTGGACAGACTGAAAAGCAATTGTCTCTCTGTCATTCAGGAGAAGGATAATAAGGCAAAGAGGAGGGAGGAAGGAAAGGAGGGAAAGAAAAAAAAAGGAAAGGTGGAAGGCAGGATGGAAGGAAGGGATTTATTGATTAGCATGTCTGAACCGGGCACTATGTTAGGTATTTGCTTTTACGTTATTCATCTCCTTCCAATGACAAGCTTTAAGAGGCAAGAAAATTAGGGATCAGAGAAGCCACAAACCTGTCCCTTGGCCACAAAATAAACACTGGGCATCTCAGATAATGATGTTCAGCAAAGAAATATGATTAAGCTAATTAGCCATAAGGAGATATTGGTGGAAAGCTTCCTGGACATAGAGATTTAAAAAATCCTTGTCTGGGCATGGTGCCTCGTGCCTATAATCCCTGCACTTTGGGAGGCCTAGGCTTGAGGCCAGGAGTTCGAGACCAGCCTGGGCAACATAGTGAGATCCTGTCTCTACAGAAAATAAGAAAATTAGCTGGGTGTGGTGGTGTGTACCTGTAGTCCCAGCTACTTGGGAGGCTGAGGTGTTAGGATCACTTGAGCCCAGAAGGTGGAGGCTGCAATGAGCTATGATTGTGCCACAGCACTCCAGCCTGGGTGACTTAGTGAGACCCTGCCTCAAAATAAAAATAAAAGCAAAAAATAAAAAACCCTGCTCAAGGTTTATCTGTTTGTAAAAGGAAGCTTTGTAGCAGGAACGGTTGTGTCCCTTGAGCTGAAACATGAGTAGGGACAGCCTGGCCCTCTCACCTAAGTTGAACCTTGGCCCATTGGGCAGGCCTTGGAAAGCAGGTGCTGTCTCCTTTGCTTCTTACGCAGTCTGTGGGACATGACACTGCCAGGACCCTTCCCCGTCAGGGAGCTCCACCTCTTGCTCCACAGTGAGGAGTGGAGGCCCCTGGGGGACTTGGTGGCTGGGGTGAAACCTGAGTGGAGGGTGGGGCTGGTCTGGGCACAGCCTCCCCACCCCTGGCCAGCCCTTTACAGGGTTCAGAGCACCACAGGCATAAACTCAGGGGCTTCCTCTGCAATTTGAAGATGCCCCCGAGAAAGAATCTTAAGCACAGGAAGACTTTGCCCTGTGCTCTGTTACAATGGAGTCAGCGGCTGGGTGTGGAAATTCGGGTGAGTGGGTGGGAATATATTGCCCCTTCCCCAGCCCCAGCCACCCATGACACCTGCAGCTCTGGGAGGGAAGGACACTTTTGCAAACTTAAACAGCACTGACAAGGACTCTTTCTGATTGCTCTCCAGTGAGACATGAGTAAATTAGCTAATTAAGGCAGCTCCACTGAATACATTCTACATGCAGGCAATTTGCTGTTTACTTCCCACACAAAGAAACGAAAATAGGAACTAAATCAACATCTCAGAAAGAAAAAATACTTTTGATGAATGAATTATAATTAAAGATTTCTTGATTATTGAAAGTCTGTGAAATGGTTCTCACCCCAAGGTCAAAAAGTTAATAGCCCCCGTCCAAACCAAAGTGTTCCATCAATCGTTCAGGAAAGTATTTGTTCAGTGCCTGCGACGTGCCAAGCCTGTGGCTGGGCCTGATGATGAAATGGTGGGGAAGGCAGAGCAAAGGAGGATATTAATCAAATAGTCAAACAGATGAGACAGATCAGAGCCCTTCCACATTTCCTGGGGTCTGGCATCTCTTGAGATTCTGGTAACACAGGCCAGGAAGGAGGCGGACGCTGTTTGTGCAAAGAAGACAGAGTCGGTAGATGGGACTTGCTGGCAGTTGAAGCCTCACAAGGCTCCGATGTGTTTTAGATGCTCTTTTCTGAGGCCAGGTCATCCTGGAGGGTCCTGTCCTCCCCCAGCTCTCACCCTCCTGGGCAGTTCTGGACCAGACAGGAATGACTGACTGTCACGCCACAGTGGGGGCAGAAGAGATAAGGTCTGGGGCGGAGTGGACAGTCCAGCGAGTTGAGGAGTGTCAGTGGAGGAGGGGAGAAAGTGAGGGGGTGAATGGAGAAAAGGGTGGGGCCAGCTTCCTGCTGGCCGAGGGGGGGTTTTGTGGTTCTCCCTGACAGCTTGGGACCGAGGTGCATTCCCATGGATAAGCTTGGGAGGCAAGTGGCCAGAGAACTCCTATCCCACCCCGTTCCTGTGTCACAGGGAGGATGCCACATGGGTTGGCATGTGCCTGAATCCGGGTGAAGTATTGACTGGTCACTGTTTCTTCTTTGTGTATGCCTGGATGGCAAAGGAGAGGCCTATTTTATTGCAAACTGTTGCACTCCTCTCCTCTCGGATGAGTGAATTCAGCCAGAATGTGCATTCCCATGTGTCTGAGATCCCTGAACTACTTGGTGACCAACCACTCCCAAGAAAATTGCTCTAGTTCTCAGGACAGTCCTTGGACACAGTGAGCATTCAGTAAACACCTGTGGACCCACTGAATGCGTGTCTTAGGACTCAGGCAGGGGCCCTGTCAGGGGATGGTGCTGTTGGCTTCCCGCTCGGAAGCTAAGCAGCGTTGGGCCTGGCTGGTACTTGGATGGGAGACCGCCTGGGACGGTGCTGAGGAGCAGGAGTGGTGTTAGCATAGGGGCTTTGGGATTGAGGGTCCCCTTCTAGGGAAGAAGGTGAAAAGGAGGCAGCTGGGGCCTGGATATTGGAGTCCCTGGTTAGGGTGCCCCAAATTTGATAAATTTGATAACAAGTGCCTCCTCTCAAAGTGAGGGCCATGGGTGGGTGTGACTGCAGTGGGTGCTGGTTAAAAAAAATGTTAAAAAAAAAAATGTAAAAAGCTCTTCTGGAAAAAAGCCCCCAACAACCCTGATTTGTAGCAATTGCCAGTTTCCCTGGTGTAAATATTCCCACCACGGCTGATTTCAAGCTGCCAAAGACGTAACCACCAATTAGCAAAGTTCCTGAACATTTCACAGTTGGCTCTCAGAGCCAGCTGCCTGCACTCCACTGGGTGTGAGGGACTGTCTGGTCCCTACTAGGAGTCTCACGGTGGATGTGGGGTGGGTGCACCACGGGACTGTGGGTGAGCCTGTATATCCCACCACGCAATGGGAAGCATTATTTGAATCACCCGCAAAGTCCAGCAGTGAGGACCTGGCAGATGTAGACCAATGAACACTGAAGCAGTGGAACCAGCAGGGATGAGGATGGAGCAGGATCTCCCAAAGGGAATGGAGACCATGTCAGGAGGAGGAGGGGCCCCTGGGGAGGCTCTGAAGCCCCTAACGGGTTTTGAAAATGTCTCCTTTGATCAGGCTGCAAAACTCAAACCTGGGGGGAAAGAGGTTGACCGTGGCTACAATTTTATCAGAAGAATTATGTGGAAAAATGAAAACTTGATACATTCTTTGATTAAGAATTAGGGCACAGGCTGCGCGTGGTGGCTCAGGCCTGCAATCTCAGCACTCTGGGAGGCCAAGGTGGGCGGAACACGAGGTCCATCCTAGTCAACATGGTGAAGCCCTGTCTCTACTAAAAATACAAAAATTAGCCAGGCGTGGTGGTGCGCGTCTGTAATCCCAGCTACTCGGGAGGCTGAGGCAGGAGAATCACTGGAACCCGGGAGGTGGAGGTTGCAGTGAGCCAAGATTGTGCCACTGCACTCCAGCCTGAGTGAGACTTTGTCTTAAAACAAAACATAACAAAAAAACAAAACAAGAATTAGGGCACATTTGCCACTATAACCTAATGTTGTTGAATAGGAGAGAAAAACTTATTTTCACCAATTTAATTTCATATTTTTTGATAAAGCCCTAGTTAAGCTTTTTTCTTTTCTTTTCTTTTTTTTTTTTCCAGAAAAGGTGGTGAGTGCATGGCTGACAGCAGGGGCCCTGGCGCAGGGTGACCTGATTCAGTCCTGAAGATGCCAATTTCTACACAAGCAACCACCTTTCTGTACCTCTGTGTTTTCATCTGCAAAATGGGGACGGTGATGTAGTAGTGCCTGTGTTTTGGAGAGTACATGATTTAATACACATGGAGTATGGGGAACAGCGCCTGGCCTAAAGTGAGTCCAAGGTAAATGTTTGTTAACTAAATCACAAAGCATTTGTTGTGAAACTTTGGTACTCAATTGAATTTACCTTGAATGGGCTTTTCAGTTGTATGGGTTGTCCTCAGATAACATGTCCTTGTTTCATTACACGTGGTCCTGGCTGGGAAGAAAAGACACCACAGTGTGATAAGAGGGGCCTTGGGGGACCTGACCTGGGCCCTGGGCTTGGGCAAGGAGGTGATGAGGACACAGGAGAATCCCCCAAGGAGGTGACATTCATCTGAGACCTGACAGGTGGCGAGGCTCCTGGAGGTAACTGGGTGAGGATGGGGTTGAGGGTGGGAGCACATTCTAGGAGGAGGGGCCAGCACGTGCCAAGGCCCTGAGGTTCCTGGAAGCCTGGTCTGTCCAAGGCCAGCGGAGAGACCAGTGTGGCCATGACCGAGTGGACACAGGGGTGAGTGGTGGGAGCTGGGACTGGAGGGGGGCAGGGACCTGTGGGGGTTTGGACCAAGGGCAGCCTCTGTGGTTCGATGGGTCCGATCTTTGTCTTTAGACGTCCCCATGGGAGGGCCTCTTTGTCTAGGGCTGATCCTTTCCTCCCCGTTCCCACCACGGCCTGTTTCACAGGTAAGAACCTGGGTGGGAGGGGAGACCTCTGTTTCAGGGCCTTGGCCACATCTCAGGAGAAAATCTGTGAAGACTGATTTTCAGGAAACGCTTGGCCGGGAAGTCTGCCATGAGAAGCAGTGGTCTGAGAGCCAGGTCAGCAATGCTGTCTTGTACTCACGACTGAACTGGAGGCAGGGCAGCCAGGAGAAGCCCCAGGACCCTCCTGATTCATGCGGGCCTATGCAGGGAACTGCCAGGGGTCAGAATGAAGGCATCTGGTTTCGGGAGCATCCAGTGGGAAGCAGCCCAGGCTGGGAAGTGCAGATTTTACCGGAGCTGTAGGTTTTCCTGAGGAACCTGGGGGTCACTCAGGCATCTCCCTGCAAACAGCTGCCTGCCCATGGTGAACATCCAGGGGCCGGGTCCCAGGGCTTCTCCTGGCTTCCCTGACTCCGGTTCGGTCCCAAGAACAAGATGGTGTCACTGACCTTGCTCTCAGACACCCGCTTCCCACGGCAGAATTCCCGGCCTGCCTACAAAGTGCCAACCACACTTGGAATTCCTCAGGGGTGAGCACGAGCCTCTCCATTTCATCTGTGCCTATCGTGGACGCATTAACTATTTCATGAAATAACACAGTAGCATTTGGGGTAAAAAAATTAAAAATAGGTGAAACAGTGAAATTCAGTGACAAGGATGCACATGAATAATTAAGAGGCCGACACAGGACCACATTTTAAGAAGATTCTCACTCCTAAGCCTGTCGCTTTTCCCTGCACGGCACGGGCAAGACCTGATTTTCCAGCAGGAAGGTTGTCTTAATTAAATCTTATTTGTCAAGAAGGCAAGATGTATTTGTGTTTCCTCAGGCTCCCATTGTTATAAACTTCGCAATGTTTTCTCTGAGAAATGCTCGTTTTCTGCTCAAAAGAGCTGATTGTTGCTGTTTTTCTCTCTTCCATTGTGAGGAGGAAATGCTACAAGTTCTTTGTCAGGTAATCAATTATCCTCCTTAAAGGATCCCTGAAGTTGTCATTTGAAAATTATGGCTCCTGAAAAATAATAAGATGCCCACTTTAACATATTGTTGCATGTCAGAGTGAGTTTCTCTCCCCTGCAGAGTCATAGAGCCTGTAAATTGCCTGTGATAATGACCTCTGGCTCCATATGCAGTCACTGGTCTCTGCACAGATAGACACTGTCTGTCACTTCTGGGGTTTCACTGTTGACATTGTGTCTCTTTTAGCTTCTAGGAAGCCCTGTAATGATGATGCAATTAGCAATGCATCCTTCCCTCTCTCCCAACTCCAGTTGCTCTAATTTATGTCCCTCGACAATACTCACACCAAGCACGCCATCTGTACAACTGTGTGGGGAAAGAAGTTCTCAGGTTCAAGGTCTCAGGGAGATAAACAACACAATTTTAAGTTCACAGACATCCTCAGCAATCAACATCAACTACCACACCAAGAAAGCAAGACCTTGGTATTGTTGGCGAGTAGCAGGTAATTGATGGGCTTGTCAGCATCATCTACTGTCCCTGATCTGTATCAATATGAAATAAGAAACCATTTAAGAGGCATCAGGAAAACATGTCAGGCCCCCCACCTCCTCCTCCTACCATTTGACATTGACTCATTCACGTATGAAATTGAGTCTTTGTGATGGTGAAGTGTTAAAGACCCTGTGTAGTCAAATTACTATCATGAAACCAGTGAGTGGAAACAAGTTATTAAATGTCCCAGGTTCCTCCTCATTCAAACAGGTGGAAGAAAACAAATAGAAAGCTTAGATGCAAATGTGACTTCATGCCCAAGTGTTCGTGAGAACCAATATACGCCAAGAAAGGGAAAGCCGGGTGGTGCCCCAGATAATTCGGCTGAAAAAGACTTCTACCAGAAAATCAAAGACATCCAGGCACAGCTTGAAGATGCAGCCATAGTCCATCCATCATGTCTTCTTGTGAATGAGCCTCAAGTTTCTTAGCAACACAGGACACGCTAAGTGTCCCTGTGACATTCAGTGCAAATGTTGAAGCATCACTGAAATTCCTTGAGCCAAGGTGCACCTGTTCAGGTCTCAAGACCTTTTGTGAGAGCTGGGCAGACCACCTTCCCTCACTGGGCTTCAGTTTCCTTATTTAAAACTACACATTCCTTTGGACATTCCTTGTTTCTGCCCAATGCAAGATAAAGGACAGGTGGTAGAAAAGTTGAACTTGTTTCTGCTGGTGTTCCTGGAAGAAAAATCTTGATCTCCCGGCATCCTGAGGTGTGTCCTTGGGAGAATGGATCCTTGATGTTACAAATGAATTGTGTAGGAATCGCACCCTCTAATGGAAAGTTGAACTTTCAGACTCGCCAAAAATCCAAAAAGAAGGCTCTGAAGTACATGTGGAATCTTCATGTGTCTTTTTGCAAGGACATTACTCATTCATTCCCAAGGCATTGGGCCATTCCACTGTAATTCACAGTTAGTTGGCTAATTGCTGGTGTAGACCCCAACATTTAGATATCCTACTTCCTTACAAGCAGAGCCCTGATTTTGCTCAGATGCTGGGAAGCAATGTGCTCTCTGACACCAGGGAGTGGATTACCATTGGTCTGAGCCCAGCATGGCAGTCTCACTTACTTTTAGTAACTGGCTGGAGGGGACATTGAGTCAGGGCTAGTCAATGAGATGTAATTTGGGAGTCTATTGGTGCGGGCTTCAGGGGTCTCTAATTTAAGGGGATCTGTGAGGGGGCAACTCTTTCTTTTCTCTCTTCTTTATTCTGATCGTGGCTCTGAGTGGATGTCATGGCCAGGTGAGATGGCAGCCGTCTTGTCTCTATGAGGGCACAAGGCAGAGGAGAAGGCTGGTGCACAGAGGAAGGGAGAGCAGAGCCAGGGGGCTTCAGCAGCAAGTGGCTGAGGTGACCAGCAGGGGACTTGCCTATGTGTGGCTCTCAGACCTTTCCTTATTGCTGCAAGCATTTCCCTCTGAGAAGGACCAGCTCTACCCACACTCCACTACTCCATCTGCAAGCCCAGAGGTGCCTGGGAGTCCCTTGGCCTCCATATGAAGCCACCCCTTCCCTGGCCCACACCTCAGTTGACAGGGGCTGATAGGAAGCTCCACAATGCTGCGTGAGCCTGGAAAGATCCCCACCTTCCTGCTCCTGAAGACACACCTTCCCCAGCACATTCCACCCTAAGAGCATGGAATTAATCGCGGGATACCCTCTATTCCTGTTGAAGTCCCTCTCCTCGTGGAGCCCGGCTCCTGGGTCATCCTTTATCCCCTGGACTCTCAGCCCTACATGACCCAGTGGGAAATGAGGCCTGAGCCCTATTTCTCTGGCCCTTCCTGCCCTGTTTCTGTGTCAGTTTTCTTTGTAGCATTGTCACTGTCTGACTCAGTCTTTCCAGGGGATTCTGGAGAAGATCATCTTAGCCCAGGTCTCCTCACCCAGAACCAAGGCCAACCGAAAGAGTCAGTGCCTTTGGGGCACAGTGCCTTCGGGGGAGATGCAGTCCCAGGGGTCCAGGGTGGGGAAACGGGAAGCGAGGTGGGGAGGCTGGGAAGTGATGACTGAGCTGGTGACAGTCTCCCAAAGACCCAGCTGGTCACTAGGTCGCGTGGACCATTTCCAGACACGCTGTGCAGAAACGCTCCCCACAGGATGGCCCCTATGAGGACTGGCGGGAGGGGCCATTTATAGCTAATCTCTCTTTTTTCCTCTCCCTCGAGGGCCCAGGTTTGCTATTCAGGGAGTCGTCTCTTTCTTATCTTCTTTTTTTTTGTTGTTGAGACTGAGTCTTGCTCTGTCATCCAGGCTGGAGTGCAGTGGCATGATCTCAGCTCACTGCAACCTCCACCTCCGGGGTTCAAATGATTCTCCTGCCTCAGACTCCCGAGTAGCTGGGATTACAGGTGCCTACCACCATGCCTGCCTAATTTTTGTATTTTTAGTAGAGACGGGGGTTTCACCATGTTGGGCCAAGCTGGTCTCGAACTCCTGACCTCAAGTGATCACTTGCCTCAGCCTCCCAGAGTGCTGGGATTACAGGCATGAGCCACCACACCTGGCCGAGTCCTCTCTTTCTTAACACCAGGGTGCATCACCCAGTCCCTTGGCGGCTGCTGGGGAATCCAGATCCTGCGCTCATTTTTGTGGCACCTTAGCTGAATCCAGAATTGGTGGAGGATCCAGAATCTTGGGGCGTTGGTCTCAGGCCGTGTGTGGTGTAAGTCCCGAAACTGAGGTGCAATATTAAGTACGGCCTTGATGTCTTTGAGCTTCGCAGGGCTGCAGAGGCCAAACTACTAGTTCCCTTCCCTCACCGATATGCTCCCAGCTCAGTGGGAAAGGCTCCCACCTGGTAGGTTTCCTGTCATCTGGAGCAGCCACGCTCCACCTGGTCCTCAGCTTAACTGGCTTCACCTCTCTACCACAGGAACCAGGGGTACCTCACCCTCTTGTTACTTCAAGGTCTGCCTCCCACAGCTCCTCCTGTTCTCTCTGTTCCCAGGTGTACCCCCTGTGGCTCTAGCAGGGCACGTGTTGTCCTCCCCCGCGGGCTGTATTTATGGCTGACCCACTACCAATCTCATGTGTCCAGCACTGGGTGTTGTGTGCTCGGCCACCTCATAGGTAGGGTGAGGATGCCTCCCTCGCTGATGGGGTGAACAGGCGGTAGTCGGAACACAGTGGCGTCCTGTGGACCTGCGCTGAGTCAGTTCCTGCAGCGGAAGGTGGGGAAACCTGAGGTGATACACTGCATGGGTCTGATACAGAGCCTGGATAGTTTGCATCTCATTTGCTTGCCAGTTTTTCTCTAGTGGAAAATATATATATTTTTTTCTTTTTCTTTCTTTCTTTCTTTTTTTTTTTTTGAGATGGAATCTCACTCTGTTGCCCAGGCTGGAGTGCAGTGGCACAATCTTAGCTCACTGCAACCTCCACCTCCCAGGTTCAAGCGATTCTCCGGTCTCAGCCTCCTGTGTAGCTGGGACTACAGGCGCGTGCCACCATGCCCAGCTAATTTTTTGTATTTTTAATAGAGACAAGGTTTTACCATGTTGGCCAGGATGGTCTCAATCTCTTGACCTTGTGATCCACCCACCTCAGCCTCCCAAAGTGCTGGGATTCCAGGCGTGAGCCACTGCGCCTAGCTGAAAATATACTTCTTAAGGGCAGAAATTTGAGGCTGCATTTTCTACTGCCACATCTCAAGCATTTGTAAGATTTCTGGCACATAGTAGACCTTCAGTAAATATCTATGGAATGAATAAATAAATGAACCAATGCATTCACTAAACAACCCTTACTGGGAAAATGAAGATGTGATTATTGAGGCTAGGTGTATTAGTCAGGGATCTCTGGAGAAACAGGACAGATACGCTGGATGCGGTGGCTCACGCCTGCAATCCCAGCACTTAGGGACGCCAAGGTGGGTGGATCACTTGGGGTCAGGAGTTTGAGACCAGCCTGGCTAACATGGTGAAACCCCATCTCTACTAAGAATACAAAAATTAGCCAGGCGTGGTGGTGCACATCTGTAATCCCAGCTACTCGGGGAGGCTGAGACAGGAGAATGGCTTAAACCCAGGAGGCAGAGGTTGCAGTGAGCATAGATTGCGCCACTGCACTCCAGCCTGGGCGACACAGTGAGACTCCCTCTCAAAAAAAAAAAATAATAATAATGCTGGGCGCGGTGGCTTATGCCTGTAATCCCAGCACTTTGGGAGGCTGAGGCAGAGGGATCACAAGGTCAAGAGATCAAGACCATCCTGGCCAACATGGTGAAACCTCATCTCTATTAAAAAAACAAAAAGTAGCTGGGCGTGGTGGTGCACGCCTGTAGTCCCAGCTACTCAGGAGGCTGAGACAGGAGAATTGCTTGAACCCGGGAGGCAGAGGTTGCAGTGACCTGAGATCGCGCCACTGTACTCCAGCCTGGCGACAAAGCGAGACTCCATCTCTCTATAAAAAAGTGACTAAAAAAAAAAAAACAGAACAGGTAGAATATATATCTTATGAGAATGAGCTTGCATGATTATGGAGGCTGAGAAGTCTTGTGACTTCCCATCTGCAAGATGGAGAAACAGGAAGGCTGGTGGTAGAATTCGGTCCAAGCCCCAAGGTCTGAGAACCAGGAGAACGAGAAGCAGTTATGTCTGAGGTCAGGAGGAGATGCTTGTCCCAGCTCAAACAGAGAGTGCACATTGGCCTTTCCTCTATCATTTTGTTCTATTATTTTATCCAGGCCCTCAATGAACGGCAGGATGTCCACCCACATTAATGAGGGTGGATCTTCCCTACTCACTCTACTGAGTCAAATGCTCATCTCTTCCAAAAACACCTAGCATGTTTTACCAGCTATCTGGGCACCCTGTAGTCTCTTCATGTTGACCTATAAAATTAACCATTACATTAGGTTTTGCAGGAAAAGTTGTCAATATTCATCTTTTTTTAGGATCTTGAAGAAGGCAATGTGGAGGCAGAACCTTCAGTCTTCAGTGAACCGCAGCTTCTCCCCCTTCTCTGTTTCTCCCCAAAGTGGACAGGTGGATGGTGACAATCTTTCTTCTTCCTCCTCTCCCTGTCCCTGCACTAACCCTAGCCTCCTCCTTCTGTCTTGGGAACAGACTTTCACGGCTGCAGCCTTGGGTCCAACACTTTAGCCCATTCCATTTCTTCCACCACTTAAGGTCAATGTTTTAGGGTAGGAACGAGTATGCAGTGCACCTGGCTGCTCTTCTGTGAGCTTTGGGGTAGCCTTAAAGAAGAGGGAGCCTCTCTGCTGAGCACACTTCCCATGCTGGGCAGCAAATCCTTCTTTGAAGGGGAATCAGTGCAGCACATCTCCATGTCCACCATGCACTGGAGGGTTCCCAGGGAACTGAGGACACACAGAGGCTTGACTGCCAACCAGCTGTGTGTGAACACATCAGAACGCTTTGCAATCTGTATCTGGTCTATAAAATGGAGAGAACACTGAGTTTCATTGATTGTAAGACGAACCTTTTTCCCATGTTAATATCTCTCTAGTCTGGTTGTGTCACATAATTGATGGGATCTGCTGATGTGTCAGAACGTAATTGTCAATGTTTTTTCTTTCTTAGTGGTACATAGCACAATGATGCATCATCCAGTCAATCTGGCCTTAGATGTGTGACCTGCAGGATCACTGCCATTGGCCAACCGTCATGAAGGTCAGATGAAACAGCAGGATGGGACATTATAAAATGCCCCACCGTCACTCATCCAGGCTGTACCTAGGGAGCATCCCTGGTCAGTGTTTTTCCTCCCCAGGTCTCGCGTGCCTCATCCTTTCCCAAGGACGATGGACTGGACATGATGTTGACATTTGCTCTGCTGGGTGATGGGGTGGAGGTGATGTCTCCAGAAACCCAGGACCTGGGAGCACCGCCAGGCCCCTGTGAACAGAGTTCAGATGAAACGGAGACAAACCCCTGGGTGAGATGTTCCCAGGGCCCCTTTGAGACCTGACATTCTAGGGCCCAGGGATGGCTTCTCTGGGGTCTTGAGGGAGGGAGGCTGGTGAGGCTGTCACTGAACACCCCCAGCCACACTAAAGCCCAGCCACAGGCTCACTGCCCTGAGAGGTCTGCGGTGAAGGACACGTCCTCACAGCTGCCAGCCTCTGAGTGGCTCATCAGGGCGTGGGGGAAAGACCTTGAAGAGGTGCTGCTCAGCAGGAGGCATGACTGCCTTAAGGCAGGAGGCTGCTGCAGAGAAGACAGACATCTCACAGATGCCATGTCCAAGAAATGTTGGCAGCGAGATGTGTATATGCTGGTCATGTCTGCACAGGGCAAATGCAGCAAGTGCTGTGGTCCTGATCTAGTCTCACGGGGAATCTAAAGGATGGGCTGCTGGGGAATGGGAAGCCCAGCTGGGCGCCCGGGGACAGCTGTGTCCACAAGAGTCACTCTTCTGAGCTCTGGGCATTGAGCACAGTGCTGGAGCCACCATGGGGACCAAACCTGTGCAGATGACTTGGCTGGAGGCATTTGTTACCCATCAGCCTTAACTGCTAGCTTGCCAGTCTCGGAACCTGTAGCTTTCAAATTTTCTAAATAAAAAATCACTTTTATCATAAAAAAACTCATTGTAAAAGCAAACAATCCCCTAAGCACCGCCTTGCCACATGTCACCTGGAGTTGCAATGCTGAAAGGTGGTGGCGTGGACCTGCCTGTCGCATGTGGAGATCTGTCATGCATTTCTGCCCACGCTGCTGTATGGAGAGCTAAGCTGTGAGCCCAGCACTCAAGGCTCCCTGTGGTCCTGGCCCAAGTGACACCTAGGGGAACAGAAATCATTTCTGGCTGCTGTGATCCACTTCCCCTCCCTGATGCTGCCTGGCCTTCCTTTTGGGAATTCCCCTCCCATGTGGGAGGGTTGCAGGGGTCGGCGGGGGATCCTGGTGATGCTTCCCTAGGGAAGCTGAGGGCGTAACCCTGCCTCTCCCATGCAGGTTTCCTGAGGGGCGAGCCCTAGTCTAACTGGCCCCTCACATGCGCTGTCCTGGAACTTTGAGTTTTGAGCAAGTGAGGGAAAGAAGGGAGACGGTGGGGGTGGGGGTTGGAGTCTGTTGCCCCAGGGGCAGCATCCTGACCCTCCAGTTCTGGTTGGGGGCTGTCTCTTGGCGGATTCTGTGGTTCCTGCCACTCTTCCCCACCCTCCTCTGCTCTGGGGCTGGAGACCCTGCCGATGAGGTCTTTTCTGCTCATGCCTTTCAGGTGCCTCCTTGTTGCTCATGGCCGAGACCCTCGACTGCACCACAGTCCGTCTGGCCCTCCAGGTGAGGACATCCCTGGATTCCCCACACTCCCGCTGCCAGATGTGAGACCCTCCCATGCCAACTCTTATAGGAACCCTCCTCTGAATCTCTGGAATCTTCTCTCTGGGAGAAAACAAGGGGTCTCAGTGAGGTGACCTTGGGTCGTGCATGGAAACGCCCACTCAGGGTAGCTGCAGGGGAGGACGGGAACCTGGGACCAGGACACGGGCCATCTAGAGGAAGTCAGTAGTAGGAGGTGGGTCTGGGCTCAGAAGGGCAGGACCAGACCTGGGAAGCCATCAGGATACCTGGTGGTCACTCTGCCCCTCTCCCCGGAGCCTCATGTACTCTCTGGCCCATTACTTCATTCTTTTCTTCTTTCTGTCTCCCTGATGACATGGCTGAAAATGGCAGCCCCCATGGTCCCCAAATGTGCGTTTCCTTAGTTTAGTGCCTTAAAATGATTCTGATTGGCCCCCACGGTTGGGGGGCTCTGCCCCCTTCAGTCTGCTATGGACAGGAGTCAGGTCACAGAGGGCAGCGGCAGGCCACGCCTGGGAGTGTGAGGAGGTTGTTGTTTGAGAAGGATGTCAGGGCTGGGCGTGTGCTCCCAAGGCCGTCCTTCAAGAGCCCTGGGGATTGGGCCCCTTGCTGGGGAGGACCAGCGACATTCGGACCTTCCCCACTGAATGGCTGAATGGATTAACTCGCCCCCATATGGGGGAAATCTACAAACTACTCTTTCTGTTTTTTTTTTTTTCAAACGGAGTCTTGCTCTTTTGCCCAGGCTGGAGTGCAGTGGCATGATCTCTGCTCACTGCAAGCTCCGCCTCCCGGGTTCACACTATTCTCTTGCCTTAGCCTCCCGAGTAGCTGGGACTACAGGTGCCTGCCACCACGCCTGGCTAATTTTTTGTATTTTTAGTAGAGACGGGGTTTCACCGTGTTAGCCAGAGTGGTCTCAATCTCCTGACCTCGTAATCCGCCTGCCTCGGCCTCCCAAAGTGCTGGGATTACAGGCGTGAGCCACCGCGCCCGGCCCAAACTCCTTTTTAATGAATGGCCTCTTCGGAAACTGCTCTAGGGGGAAAGATGACTCTGGTTCTTGCAG
This sequence comes from Hylobates moloch, assembly GCF_009828535.3. Taxonomy (NCBI): domain Eukaryota; kingdom Metazoa; phylum Chordata; class Mammalia; order Primates; family Hylobatidae; genus Hylobates; species Hylobates moloch. Next base: position 12,897,450 of record NW_026652296.1, on the reverse strand, counting down.
CCAAAGTCTGTTTCCCTTTGCACTAAGACTGATTTGTAATACTCATCATAGCCATTCATTTTACTTTTGTGGAATGAATTCCAGAAGAATTTCTCTTTTACAAGCCTATCAAATATTAGGTGGTTTTGAGCAAGAGCTTTCATAAGCAGTGTGTCAGGCTAACCTGCAATAATGTGAGAAATTTAAAAAATAATTTGATTATCTTCCTTACCTCTGCGTCCCCAGTGAATGGGATGACTGTGAAAAGTGTGATGGGGATGACTTCAGAGGCAGGGCTCCGTCTTCACAGAGAGAGGCCACGCAGCCTGACTTCACCCAGTCAGACCACATCTGTGATTTTCTTGCTCTCCTTTTATCCCGACACACTTTATTCCTTCATTTCACTTTGATTTTTGAGATATAAATTCACACTTTAACAGTATAAAATTCAGTGTTTTTTAGTATTTGCAAGGTTATGCAACCTTCACCGACATCCAATCCCAGAACATTGTCATTGCCAAAAAGAAACCTTGTACCCATTAGCAGTCATTCTCCAACTGTCCTAGGGAATCACTAACTTATTTTCTGTCTCTGTGGACTTGGCTGTTATGGACATTTCATAAATGGGACCATATACGATGTGATCCTTTGTTTCTGGCTTTTTTTCACTTGTTATGATGTTCTCAAGGTTCATTCACATTGTAGCATGAATCAGCGTTTCATTCTTTTTTATGGCCGAATAATATTCCATTACATGGATAACTCTTTTGTTTTTTGTTTGTTTGTTTGTTTTATTTTGTGTTTTTGAGACAGAGTCTCGCTCTGCCACCCAGGCTGGAGTACAGTGGCATAATCTCAGCTTGCTACAACCTCCACCTCCTGGGTTCAAGCGATTCTCATGCCTCAGCCTCCTGAGTAGCTGGGATCACAGGCATATGCCACTACACTGTGCTAATTTTTGCACTTTTAGTAGAGACGGGGTTTCACCATGTTGCCCAGGTTGGTCTACAACTCCTGGCATCAAGTGATCTGCCTACCTTGGCCTCCCAAAGTACTGGGATTACAGGCATGAACCACCACACCCGGCCTACTCTTTTGGTTTGAAGTGAGGAACAATTCAAGTTACCTTAAACAAACAAACAAAAGAATGTTAGGCCTCACATCACTGAAGAGTCCAGAGGTGTGGTGGGCAGATTCCAAAACGATTCCCAATGACCCTCGTCCTTGTAAAGCCTCTTCCCCTTGAGTGTGGGTGGAACTTGTGAATAGGCTACTACTCCTGTGACATCATATGACAACAGGGATTGTGCAGATCTAACTAAGGCTGTTAGTCAATTGACTTTGAGGTAATCAGAAGGCAGATTAGCAGGTGGACCTGACTAATCACACTAGCTGTTTGAATCTGGGCCTAGAGATCAGAGACAGAAGTTAGGAATTCAAATCACAAGAGTGATTCAAAATGCCATTGGCTTAAAAATGGAGGGGCCCGAATGCCAAAGACTCGGGAGGCCTCTAGGAGCCGAGAGTGGTTCCTGGCCAGAAGATGGGAATCTTGGAACCTTAGTCTTTTCATGTTTTGTTTTGTTTTGTTTTGTTCTGTTTTGTTCTGTTTTGTTTTGTTTTGTTTCTCTGCACCCCCATGTTTATTGCAGCACTACTCACAATAGCCAAAATATGGAATCAACATAAGCGCCTGTCAGTGGGTGAATGGATTTAAAAAAGTGTTCTATACACAGCGAGTTATTATTCAGCCATAAAAAGAATGACATCCTGTCATTTGCAGCAGCATGGATGGAGCTAGAGGCCGTCATTTTAAGTGAAATAAGCCAAGCACAGAAAGACAAATATCACATATTCTCACTCCCATGTGGGAGCCACAGAGGTGAATGTTGTGAAGATAGAAGGTAGATTGGTGTCTACTAGAAGCTGGGAAGGGTAGGGGGTGGGGGGCATGAAAAGAAGTTGATTAATGGGTGTGAATGCATAGTCAGGTAGAAGAAATATTTAGTATTGTGTAGATCAGTAGGGTGACTACACTTTACAATAAACTATCATACATTTCAGAATACCTGGAAGGGGGAGCCTTAATCTTGTAACCAAATGCAATTAAATTGTGCCAACAACATGAACTAGCTTGGAAGCAGATTTTACCCCCAAAGCCAATAAGAACTCAATACCTTGATCTCAGCCTTGTGAGACTCTGAGCAGAGCCCAGTACTGCTGGGCCGAACTTCTCACCTGCAGAATTATGAGCTAATAAATGGGTGTGGTTTTGAGCCACTAAGCACGTGGCAATTTGACACAGGAATAGGAAACGAACACAAAAGGCTGGCTGCCTTCAGGTACTGCTGCATCTGGGTGCTCAGACGACATTGGGAGGCCTCCCTGTCTCTGCGTCTCTCCAGGCTCATTTGCTTAGACTTGTTGGTGCATTTGGAGGATGGCTCTCTCCTTGTGGTGATGACGCCTCCAGGAGCCCCTCCTCCTTCTCCCAGCTTACCTATCCCAGGGGAAAGGAAGCCTCCTTTGCCATTCATAAAATAGCCCTTGGATAGAATTTCATTTGAAGGGTGATTTTCACAAGCTTCTCCCTAAATCAATTGCCACAGCAAGGCTAAGCCCTGGACTGAGAGAGCAAGGCTGTGTCCACCCCACCCATGGATGGAGAGCTGGGGAGGGGTCGCTTTTCCAAAGGGGACTCAGGACCCAGAAGTAGCAGCAGATGCTGGGTGCGAAAACCAAGGGTGTCCCCCACACTCATGCATCTGTCTCTCCTGCAGCTCATGGGGCACAGCCTGTGCCACCTCCTCTGTCCTGGAGGACCCAGTGCCCATCCTCCATGGCTCCAGGATGGAGCTGGCCCTCCCAGAGCCCTCACCACAGGCTGTGGAGGACAGGGTGTTGAAGGGACAATGATTCAGGTCCTGATCAGACATCCGGCTGGAGCTCTGACACTGGGCATCTCCTCGTCCTCCTCAGTGGGAGTTGTCACTTCTGAGATGGTGGAAGGGAGACTTTGGAGCATCTGGGCAGGCCCTGGTGAAATGGCTCTACTCTAGACTTTTTGAAAAACTAAAAAATCACTTTAGGGTCTTAGAGAGCCATGCAAGGGAGAGACTTCAGTGTAGCTGGATGAAGACAAACTTGGGCACTTGGTTGTCCCTTCAGAGCTGGGTCTCAGAGATTTCATGGAGCACCCCGGTGAATACACAGGCTCGAGAGTCAGACCCCATGGGCTCAGGTCCCAGCTCTGCCTCTTATAGCTCTGTGACCTCGTCTAAGTTACTTTAGCTGCGCCTCAGTTTCTTCATCTGTAAAATGGATCTGATAATAATGCCCATCTGAAAGTGTGGGTGTGAGGATGAAATGAGTGAACATGTGCTAAGTGTGGTACATAGTGAGTACCTGCTGAATGTGACCTGCCATGATGCTATCTGAGGGGTGTGAGGATGAAATGAGCTAACATGTGCTTAGTGTGGCACATAGTGAGTGCCTGCTGAATGCACCTGCCACAATGCCGAGTGTGAGTGCCTGCTGAATGTGACCTGCCACGATACTATCTGAGTGCACATTTCTGCTGAGATAGTTAATTCTTAGGTCCATTTGAAAGGTCAGGAGCCTGTGACCAAATGTTCAGTACTTCTGGAAAACACTTCCATTTATGCTGTCTCCGAATTGGCAGCATTAGGAATAAAAGAGAGATAAATTAGATCATCCAAGATGATTTGCTCTGAATGCCCTCCTCAGGAGTTCTTTACAGTGTCACCTCCTAATGTACAGTGAAACCGTGCTTGGTGCTGTCCTAGCCAAGGCTAGGGAAAGAAGGGAACTAACCTCCTCGGTTATTGGCCTAAGCATCTCATAACCTACTAGGTAGGGCACAAGATGTTCTATCTGTGTGTGCTGTTTCCTTTACTGTTACATCAACCTTTGTGGTATCACGTGCATTTTGTGGACGAGTAAACTGAAGTCCAGGGAAGTTAAGTAACTTGCCCAAAGTCACGCAGAAAGTATCGGAGCTAGATTTGAATCTATGATGGTCTGCTTCCAAGGGCCAGAGGATTTCAGCTCTACCTCAGTTTTATTTTTTCCCAGAGAAACAAGAGAGAAGCTGAGGGCACCATCTGCAGTGGATTCAGGCTGTGGGATCACTGAATAGTGTCTACGTTTGTATTAAGGAGTCATTTTGAAAGAGCATTTCGAAGGCCCCTCAATCCATAGCACAGTGTTTTACCATCATTTGTCCCCAGGTGCATTGGGAGCCATATATTCACTCCAGATGGTTTGAGAGGAACCGTGGCGTTGCCCTTTCCTTGTTTCTCAGAATCCTTATTTCCTCTCCTCATTTTGCCCCTTTCTCCACAATGTTCTTTTCAAGACTTTAACTTTGGGCAAGAATTGGGCAATAGGTTATATTGTCAGGGGCTTAATGCCTCAGATTTTTTTAAGGCAGTCCTGTTTGCCAACCTTCTGTTCCTGGCCCATCTCTGATCTGGAGACCCAGGTCATGTTGGTTATAGCTGGTGGCTTTGGTGACTGCAGAACCACTGCTCTGGAGCCATTCACTCCACAATGAGGTTGACACCCTGAGTCCCACAGGCCCCCCTATTGCACCCACACCCCATTGTGTTGGTGTGGCCAAAGAAGAGGAGGAGAGAGAAGCTTCCCCAGAGATATCTCTCCATGCTCCTCACAAGTGTTCTTTTTTTTTTTTTGAGATGGAGTCTCTGTCTCCCAGGCTGGAGTGCAGTGGCATGATCTCGGCTCACTGCCACCTCTGCCTTCTGGATTCAAGCGATTCTCCTGCCTCAGTCCCCCAAGTAGCTGGGATTGCAGGCAAAGGCAACCACACCCAGTTAATTTTTGTATTTTTAGTAGAGATGGGGTTTTGCCATGTTGACCAGGCTGGTCTTGAACTCTGATCTCAGGTGATCTGCCCGCCTCAGCCTCCCCAAGTGCTGGGATTATAGGTGTGAGCCACCACTCCTGGCCACAAGTGTTCTTGGCTTTTTTTATCTCTGCATTTGTCATGAGAACTTTCCATGTTCGTGGACTTGTACCTGTAATATGACTACAGTCTATACTTTCTAGAATTTTCTCAGATCCTCCATAGAATGATGCTTTTCATGGCAGAGATTGTGTCTTCAGTGTGTCCCAACAGGGCTTAATCTGGAACCTTACCGAGAGCAAGTGTGGGTTTGAAGCACCAGGGTCTTGGAGATCCCGGAGGGGCTTGGCCCTCTTAGCCAGGCCTGTGTGGTGGGGATGCCGAGGCGAGGAATGATGGATGGGAGAGATCGCATGACAGCACAGCACACTCTCTTGGGGCTAAAACAACTTCAGCGTCTGCTGTTGCAGGCTGGCCATCCTGGTGGGGATAGAGGTTTGGTGGGAATTTTTTTGTAAGATTCATTAACCCTTTTCTCTTCTTGTTTTCCCCCTTTTTTTTCCTCCATTTTAAGCAGGCAGGCAGTCTTGTTAATGTCAGAAGTTAGGGTTTGGGGTGATGTGAAAGTTAAGGTTATTGTTTAGCAGATAGTCAATCCCCTCGCTGTCTGACTGTGGTTAAAGGACTCATCCCTGCCCCACTGACTTTGGGCTTGGCCGTGTGACTTGCTTTGGCCAACAGAATATGAGTGCACATATTGTGAGCAGAGGCCCTGAGTGCACTGCCACGAGAAGCATGTGTCCTGGGGAGCTGCTGCCTCTTGTGCCCGGGGTCTGGAAAAAGTCATGTGTCGCCAGTCCAAGCCCAACCTGTAGCCTGGAACGGAACTGCCCTTAGACCACCCCAGATCATCCAAACGTTAGTCATCCTGCAGACTCCAAGTGTGAGGAGAGAAGCTCGTGTTATAAAGCCACTGAGTTGGGGTGATGGTTTGTTATGCAGCACCACTGTGACAACAGAAGACTGATATGGGTGGTGTCTGCTGGGAGGAACTGGGTGGCAATGGCAAGTGAATCGAAGAAGGCTGAAGTTACTGGCTTTTGCAAAATCCTGAACCAGTGAAGAGATTTGCCCAAATGTCCAGGAGAGTGGGAGCCTTTGGCCAGCAGCCAGGTGGGCCGAGGAGCCTTCTGCAGAGCTGCGCAGTTTGCTGACGCCTGTGTTTGGACAGTGGTGGAGACTTGGCTGACGCCTGTGTTTGGACAGTGGCGGAGACCTGGCCGAAGCCTGTGTTTGGACAGTGGCGGAGACCTGTGTTGCGTTCCCGAGAGTGTCGGGGGTATTGCCAGTCTTGGGCCTCAGACAGAACAGCCTCTACTGCCCGAGGAACCTCTGTTTGCCAGGGATTGGTTTAAGCATCTCCTATGACCTTACTGTACCTCCTCAGCAGGTGGGCGCTGTCACTGGACAGATGAGGAAACTGAGGCATAGAGTGGTTAATCACTGCTCAGGGTCGCACAAGGGATAGGTGGCAACATGTGGCGTAGAGTCTAGGCAGTCCGCTTCTGGATGCTGTACTCATCATCGCTACACTGCCCGCCCCAGTGCACCTGAAGGACTGCAAGGGCCGGGTGGCATCTCATGATAACCAGGGACTGAGAGCAGAAGGCTTGGCTTCCCTCATTCCCAACGTTAGACCCTGGCAAGGCCTGTGACGTGGACCTCCTCTCAGGCTGGGAGACAAAGAATGGCTGAGATGGCATTTCCTAGCAGCCCAGGGGGACGGAGGCTGTAGTCACAATGCAGTGGACTTCAAGAAAAGAAAGAGACACAGCCTCTCTTACACACCGGACTCAGCACAGATGTTCACCCTTGCAGCCCGTGGCGTTGGATGGCAGGCTTGATGCCACTTGTCTGGCACAGGCAGCATTTCTGATGGACTCAGGGACCATAGGCTCTAGGCCCCTGCAGGATCCTTGGACATCACTGGCCACAAAGAAAGGGTCTCCCAGATGTCACAAGTAGGTGGCCTTAGGCTGGAGCCAGGGCCAGGGTCCGACCTGGAACTGCAGAAAGGAACATGTCCTGAGCTTGCTGCTGACTCTGGGGAGGAGGCGCAGCTGGCCACGGAGGTGCCCTGAAGCCATCGGAGGTGGGGGGACCACGTGGCGCGAGCACAAGATACACATTTCCTGAGAATATTTTCCCCCCAACACTCCCATTGCTTCACTTTTAGACACCACACTTAATTCACGTATAGATCTGAAATCACACTGAATGGGAATGTGAGTTTTCCGGGTTTGCCAAAAGGGGACCTGGGTTAGCAGCAGTGGCGATGTGTTAGCAGCAGTGGCGAGGGGGCCTGGCCTTGCAGGGGTGAAGGTGAAGGTGATGGTGAACGCAGCTTCCCTCCTGCAGCATCTCGGGAAGATCATTTGCCGGCCCCCATGGTTGAAGAAGAGCAATAAAGAACCAAATCTCCTTTGAAAGGCATTTGACAACATTTAAACTCCGTCAGGCAGCCTAAGGATCATTTTCAATAAAAAATTCATCATGAGCTAAAGTTTCTGCCTTACTGAATTCATCTTTTGGGAGTGGGTGGTTGTCCCTGCTGCAGATAATTGTGACCCTGGATGGCAGGACCTATGTTCACTGTGAATCAATGTTTCCTCTGAGGGCCCCAAAGACCCCCAGTGTGAATCGCCCCAGTGGGTGGGGTCTCTTGCCCTGTGAGTCCTCCCACCAGGGGCCCCATCCTTCCACCCACCTTCCCCCGGGTCTGTTTCCCTTGAGGTCTGAGCTGGGGTGCCCAGTGAGGGGTCATCCCTGCTGTGAGATAAAACCGAGGTGTGACTCCCCATCCCCATGCAGGGCCCTTGAGGGCGTGCGCGGCTTCAACCATTTGGTCAAGGATGGATTCGACTCCCTGCTCAGGGCAGCAGCTCGTGGTTCATTTAGCCCCAGCGGCGTCTTGATGGGGGTAATGTAAGGGGCACAGAGAACCAAGGATTGGGTCTGATGGGATTAAACCCCCAACTGGTGTCCCTGCGTCTTCTCTTTCCTGACACCAGACACCAAGAAGAAACAGCCCCAAGCACACCCATCAGTGAATTCCGAAGGGTGAGCTGGGGGCCAGGCGGCCTCTGAAGGCTCCACGTGGGTTTTGAGCTTTTGCTTTTTGCAGCAGCAAATCTGCTCTGGGCTGGGAATTGGTGTTTGCTAAACACACAGGTGGTCTGGAGTGATGTTTTCCTTCTTTAGCAAAGTAACACATGCTCCTTACAGAGTGTTAGATATGCAAAGAGGCAGGCATGTTTTTTAAGGATAAGTTAAACATTCAACAGGTTCACGAGGCTTGAGTGAAAGGTGTCCCCGCAGGTCAGCCCCTCAGCCTCCCAGTTTCTTCTTGGAGAAGCCAGTGCAGCGCCCCGTGGTGGGGGCCGGTGGGTAGGAGGCTATCTCAAGACACCAGGAGGCGATTAGAGGGTCTCAGTCCGTTTTGATACCTGTGCTCGGGAGTCGCTGGCTGGGACTGGACTCCTGGCAGCACCCAGTGAGAAAGGGACAAACCAGGCTGTGACTCTGGCCGTTTTCTCCTCTGTGATTGTGATGCCCTTGCTGCATCCCCTCTTTCTGGCCCATCCACGGAGCACAGACCTGTCCTTGATGGCTGACATTTCCCTGCTCCCTGAGGCCAGGTGTGCCCCCTGGGGATGCTCAGAGAGTGTCCCTGGATTGATTTCAGGGCCCTCACTTCTTGGAGGAGATGTCATTCCCTGCAGAGCTGCATTCGCCTGCTCTGAGCCCTCCTCGTCCTGCCCAAGGACGTGCTCTGTGGTTTGGCTGGAAAGAATGACCCCACCATGCCAACTCTGGGATTCAGGCAAATCAGAGCTGCTGGGCCCAGGCTGCGTTGTCCAGCTGGCCCTGGTGTTTGTATTGAAACACAGCTGTGTGCCCACTGGTTGGTGCAGAGATGCTGTCCCTATCCCTGTGGAGACCCCATGCTGGCACCGCAAGATGCAGCAGCACAAGGGTTACAATTGCTGGCCCAGCAGGAACTTGGGGACCCTACACTCGAGCTACGGTCAGGTCAGTGTCCACGATGACTGGCCAGCCGCCAAGTGAACAAGAACAGGGGCGTGGACAGACATGCTGTGGCCTCTCAGTGCTGGGTGTGCGAGTGGCCGGAGAGGGCGTCTGAGATGCCCCAGGTGTCTTCACACCCAGACCTGGGTCTGCCAGACCCTGATGGTCCCGAGAGTCCTGACCAGACCCCCGAAGGCCAACCCAACATGCTGGGAATGACCATCGGTGCCAAGCGGGCCCTGGGCAGCTGGGGAAGGGCCGTCACCTCAAATGTCCCACTCCCTGGCTCCTCCTCTTTCCTCAGGGACCCGAATCTGCCCACTGGGCACAGGTCCTCACACAAAGCCTGGTCCAGGAAAAACAGGACCACATTGCCAGGCGGCCTGTCCTTCCCCTCCCCACAATCTGTGCTCTAATTATAGAAATGACAGGCTCATGGCCAGAGACGCCAAGCAACAGAGAAAGAGAATAAAGTTGAAAACAAGAATCATTCCCCAACCTACCCCCACACAGGGCTGCATTTCAAATAACTAAGCTCCTTGATTGTGCCTGTGTGGTGGCCTGAGTTCCTATAACCGAGGCTGTTTTCTCTTTTTTTTTTTTTTTTGAAACAGAGTCTCACTTTGTCACCCAGGCTGGAGTGCAGTTACACGATATTGCAACCTCTACATCCTGGGTTCAAGTGATTCTTGTGCCTCAGCTGGGCACCACCATGCCTGCTCATTTTTGTATTTTTAGTAGAGACGGGGGTTTTAACATGTTGGCCAGGCTGGTCTAGAACTCCTGACCTCAGGTCATCTGCCCACCTTAGCCTCCCAAAGTGCTGGGATTACAGGCGTGAGCCACCGTGCCTGGCCTTGTCTGTTTTCTCTTAATGAGTGCTCGATGTCAACAGGAGAAGCAGCCCTGGCCTGAGCCTCTAAGCCAAAGCGTCTGGGCACAGCTGGGGACAGTCAACATGGACCCGGTTATTGTGGTCCTAATGGTAGATTGTGGTCCTGGTTGGCATAGGTGGCTCATCATGGTCTCACCTGTAGCTGGTTTGTGGAAGGTCTGAATTGGATAGGAGCAGAAAACAGCTGCACTGTTCTCCAGCTGCTGCGTTCCAGCAGCTTCTGTGAGGCAGGGCCAGGTTAGGGTGAGTGAGTGAGGCCAAGTCATGCAAATACAGGGTCAAATTGTGTCTTAGTTGAAATGTTGATAACTTTCCCACTAGGGATTTTTTTTTTGCATTGAATTTAACTTTTAAAAAAAATCCTGCACTAAAATATTATTTATTTTGATCAGTGAATTTTTTGGTGCCCCCTTAAAGTTTATGCCTCCCTTGCTGGACCCTGATAATCCAGAGATGAGCGCCTCCCTCCCCTGCCTCGCCCTAGTCCCCATCCTGCTGATAGGTCTCTGGTCTCTGCTCTTTGATGACATCTGGGGAAGTTTTCCTAGGATTTTGGTCACTTTGATTTATAATAACAGACTTGTTAATAATGAGTGGAATATGGCCGGGCGCCAGCTCATGCCTGTAATCCCAGCACTTTGGGAGGCCAAGGTGGGCAGATAACTTGAGGTCAGGAGTTCGAGACCAGCCTGGTCAACATGGTGAAACCCTGTCTCTACTGAAAATACAAAAATTAGCTGGGCCTGGTGATGGGCGCCCATAATCCCAGCTACTTAGGAGGCTGAGGCAGGAGAATCGCTTGAACCTGGGAGGCGGAGGTTGCAGTGAGCTGAGATCATACCACTGTACTCCAGCCTGGGAGACAAAGCAAGACTCTGTCTCAAAAAAACAAAAACAAAAATGAATGGAATAGCTCATGTTTCAGTGTTACAAAATCCAGGCCAGACAAATCTAAACTTTAATCTCACACTCAGTTCCTAGATTAGTCCCTTCTCCAGCTCAAGTTCAGCCTAAGCCTTGGGGGTCCTTGGTTGGGGGTGGCACCACCTGCTCCCTTCCCCAGCTATGTTCCTGTTTTTAATCTGCTGGGGCTGGGTACATTCAGAGGTAGGGACAAGCTAAAGGTCTTTGGCTTTTTGGTTCTGTTGATGGGTGAGTTCCAAATAGTAGCTTTCTCTTGTAGGATATTTCATTTATTTGTTAAAAATATTTATTTAAAACACACCATTCATGTGCCAGACACTATTCCAGCCACTGGGGATAGGGTGATAAATGAGATAAACAAAAATACTCACCCACGTTAAGCTCCTATTCTAGGGAACAGAGAAAACAAAGAAAATACACATGTACTTAGCACATTAGAAGGTTCCAAGTAATGTTAAAAAAAATAAAGCAGGCTGGACTCAGTGACTCATGTCTGCAATCCTAGCATTTTGGGAGGCGGAGGTGGGCAGATTGCTTGAGCTCAGGAGTTCGAGACCAGCCTGGGCAACACAACAAAAGCCTGTCTCTACAAAACAAAAACAAAACATTTAGCTGGGTGTGGTGGCGTGTGCCTTTGGTCCCAGCCACTGGGGAGGCTGAAGTGGGAGGACTGCTCGAGCCTGGGATGCACAGGTTGGAGTGAGCCAAGATCGCAACATTGCACTCCAGCCTGCGTGACAGAGTCAGACCCTGTCTCAAAAAAAAAAAAAAACAGGAAAAAGAAAGCAGAGTTGGGGACAAGTGGGGAGGGGCTGGGGATGGGAGCCTCCCTGAGCCCCCATAGTTCTTCCTGCCCCTCTCCTGTCTCACTGGGCACGGGCCACCTGGGGCTTGTGGTTGCTTTGCGCCAACCTAATATCTTGTTCTTTCCAACAGTCGGAGGCCAATTGAGGCTTCTCTGTCCTCCACAGGGAACAGCATTGGCCTAAACCTGCAGGCACCATTGCAAAGGGGAGTCAGCTCAGGTAAACCCGCTGGTGAAGCATGATTCCAGCGTGGGGACACAGAGGCTGACATATCTTGCTGTAGGTGATTTAATGTTGGGCCTCAATATCTCACTCCCCCTGTAAGAGTATGACACATCCACATCCTTACCAGGGCCCAAGGGAGGGTGGATAGACTTATCCATCCCATAGGTATTGCTCCTGGCTGCGTGACTTGCTTATGCCAACGAGATTTTCATAGACATGGCATAGGCAGAAGCCTGGAATGTGTTGGCACTGCCAGGCCTGCCCTCTAATGCTCTTGATTTTTCCCACGAGATGAGTGTGCCCCAGGGAACTTCGGCTCCGGCTGCAGGATGAGAGGTGTGTGGAGCACGCAGGGTTCCAACCCTCAGCCTGGAGTCAAGCCCAGACTAGATCAGCCTAAGCCCAGCCAAGCCACGGGTGCAGGAGTGAAAAGCAAATGCTAACTGTCCATGACATTGACTTTCAAAGGGGCGTGTCATGTTACGTGGCTCATCCCAGCAACAATGAAGATATTTATCAGTCAGTTGGTAAATGATTATTGACAATGTGCTAGGAAGGTGGAGTGATTGGAGTAGATTTGGTCCCTATTCTCATGGAGCTTACTTTCTAGAGGGGAAGACAGATGATGGGTGAATGAATATAAATTATTCTATTAGGTTGGTGCAGCAGTAATCCCGGTTTTTGCCATTAAAGGTAATGGCAATCAAAAGCAGGGAGGAGCCGGCGCTGCAGTTCATTAAAACTAATGGCAAAAACTGCGAAGACTTCTGCACCAAACTAATAGAATAATTACGAGTGTGCACAACGTTGCAGTGGGAAAGTTCCAAGTCCCAGGATAGCATTTAGCTTCCTGGAGTCAGGAGACGGGGGTTTTCAACCTAAGCAAGGTTAAGTCTAAGCGATGGGGGTGGGCAGGGGGCGATATTTCAGTGGAGACTCCAAGGATGAATGGAAATTAGAAAAGTGAACCCAGCTGGTGAGGGGGGAAGTGTTTCAGGCACAGAGAACAGCATGTGCAAAGGCCTATGGGGGGAGGACATCGTGTGTTCATCGACCTGAGGGGCGGCCAGCAGGCTGGAGCTGAGCGGGTTGAGAGGAGGATGGGGAGCCGGGGAAAGGCACTCCACACAGAGGGCACAGCAGGGGCAAAGGCCCGGAGTCAGGCCTGAGCCTGTGTGGTTTGAGGAAGTGACAGAGGCCTGTCTGGGAGGAAAGTAACAGCAGAGGAGAGACCATGAGGCCAGGGCAGAGGGCAGGGCCGTGCTGGGCACTGTGGGCTGTGATTGGGACCTGGCATTTATGCTCAGGTGAGGGGAACGTGTTAGAAGATTTTAAGGAGGGCAGGAACATTTGGGGATAATGTGTATTCTAGGAATCTCAACCAACTAAATTCATAGTTTGAATGTCGATAAGACTTCTGCACAGGCAAAGGGAAAGATTGTTTCTAGAGCTGTGAGATAAGATCATAGTAAAACACAGTTACTAACTTTTTTAAGGTGATTTCAAATGGTGGATTTCCACCTTACAATTCAATATAAGTAGATTGTAAGGTTGATGGAAAGTAGAAAAGTTTCCTGACTTGCGTGAACAGAAAAGAAACATCAATTTGAAAGAAAACACTTATTTATTTATTTATTCCTCTGCAGTTTTCCTGACTGCTACATTTCATGAGAAGGGATTATTCATGAGGGTTCTGGAGCTGCAGCCCAGGGGAGGAGCCAGTGCTGCCACTGACGCCTTAGGGTCGCGGAGCTGAAGATCCCAGAGGAACAGGTGCTGCTGTTGCAGCTTGAGGTTCGTGGAGCTGGAGACCCAGGGAGAAGATGGTGCTGCTGTTCTCATTTAAGGATCGTGAAACTGGAGACGCAGAAAGGCGCTGGTGCTGCCGCTGCTCAAACCTGAGGGTTTTGGAGCTGGAGCCTGGGGGTGGAGCTGATGCTGCCTTCGAAGTCTGAGAGTCATTGAGCTGGAGGTCCAGGAAGGAGCTGGTGCTGCTGTTACAGTTTCAGGGTGGTGGAGCTGGAGACCCAGGGAGGAGCAATGTTTTCATAGTTGGAGGGTCAGGAAACTGATGACCCAGGGAGGAGTGGTCTAGTTCTAGTCTGAGGGTCGTGGAGCTGCAGAACCAGGGAAGAGCAATGTTTTCGTAGTTCGAGGGTCAGGAAGCTGACGACCCAGGGAGGAGAGATCTTGTTGTGGTTGGAGGGTGGTGGAGCTGCAGCCCCAGGCAGGAGAAATATTGCTGTAGTTCGAGGGTCAGGAAGCTGGCGATCCAGGGAGGAGAGGTCTTGTTCTAGTCTGAGGGTCGTGGAGCTGCAGACCCAGGGAGGAGCAATGTTGTCATAGTTCGAGGGT
>NW_026652296.1:12682269-12878289 GCF_009828535.3 Hylobates moloch | reverse complement strand
TGGATCTGGAGACCTGGGGAGAGGCCGGTACTGCTGTTGTAGTTTGAGGGTCTTGGAACGGGAGATGGGGGAGGAGCCGGTGCTGTTGCTGTTCATGTCTGAGGGTTGTAGAGCTGGAGACCCAGGGAGTAGCCCATACTACGGCTTTTTAAGTCTGAGGGTCGTGGAGCCTGAGATCTGGGGAGGGGCCAGTGCTGCTGTTCAAATGGCTCCTCCCCGGGTCTCCAGCTCCATGACCTTCAAACTAGGACAGCAGCAGCAGCTCCTCCCGGGGTCTTCCAGCTCCACGACCCTCACACTAGAACAGCAGCACCGGCTCCACCCTGGGTCTCCAGATCCACGACCCTCACACTAGAACAGCAGCACTGACTCCTCCCTGGGTCTCCAGCTCTACAACCCTCAGACTTGAGGAGCTGGAGACTCGGGGAGGAGCCAGTGATGCTCTTCTACTTTGCGGGTTGTGGAGCTGGAGACCCAAGGAGGAGCCGGTGCTGCTGTTCATGTCTGAGGATTGTGGAGCTGGAGACCCAGAGAGGAGCTGGTGCTACTGATCTGGTTTGAGGGCTGTGGAGCTGGAGATCCCAGGAAGAGCCGGTGCTGCCGTTTAAATCTGTGGGTCTTGGAGCTGGAGCCCTGGGGGAGACCCGGTCCTGCCATTCATGTCTTAGGGTCGTGGAGGTGGAAACACAGGGAGGCGGCGGTGCTGCTGTTCTAGTTTAAGGATCATGAAGCCGGAGACCTGGACAGTAGCCGGTGCTACTGCTGTTCAAATCTCAGGGTCATGGAGCTGGAGCCTTGGGGAGGTGCCGGTGCTGCCTCTCAAGACTGAGAGTTGTTGAGCTGGAGATTCAGGGAGGAGCTGGTGTTGCTGTTGTTGTTGGAGGATTGTGGAGCTGGAGGCCGAAGAGGAGCTGGTGTTGCAGTTCAAGTTTGATGGTAGTGTAGCTGGAGACCTAGGGAGGAGCCGGTGCTGCTGTTCTAGTTTGAAGGTTGTAGAGCTGGAGCCTTGGTGGGGAGCCGGTGCTGCCTCCCAAGTCTGAGAGTCATTGAGCTGGAGATCCACAGGCGAGCTGGTGCTGCTGCTGTAGTTTGAGGATTGTGGAGCTGGAGACCCGGGGCGGAGTTGGTGCTGGAGTTGGAGTTTGAGGGTCAGGGAGCTGGAGATCTGGGGAGGAGCCAGTACTGCTGTTTAAGCCTGAGGGTCGTGGAGCTAAACATGGAGCCAAAGTTGGGGAAGTAGAGAGAGAGAGTTACAGGATGACCCTGGAAACGGTAGATGTAGCTGTACCCCAAGCAAGCTAAGCATGGGAACTTCTCAATGCTAGTGATGAGTGCATTCTTTTTCCTCTTACACAGTTTGGATTTGTTTTCTGTCTCACGAGACAGAAAGATCCTGATTAATACCCTCAGGAACTGAAAAGCTTAAAAAAAGTAAAGGATGTTGGTAACAATAGTAATGGGAATTAAACCATGATTATCCTGGCTGACAGAGACAAAATCACACACACACAATATGTACCTTTCAATCAGTTAGTAAAATAAGAAATAAATGGAAAAATAGACCCAAGCAAAGCCATAAAAAGTTGTTTCATGGAGAAGCGATGGAGGACAGAGATTAATCTGAGAGTTGCTGTTAATGGAGAAACTGAGAACTTACCATTTTTCCCGTGAGGCTTTGGTGTAGAATGATACCGTGTGAGTTCTGGCAGCTGAGTCACTTCACAGAGCCCGGTGATGCAGTAGGTGTCACAGAAGGACCCTCTCCCAGTTGGTCCTGCCTCTCTGCTACGATGAGTGCGGCCTCTGATCCCCAGCAGCTGACTGTGTCTTGAGACCAGGCCCATGAACACAAGGGTTTCCATGGTGAAGGTTCCTGGATGGAACACCGTGGATGTTCCTCATGTTCCTTCCTGATGTTTGTCTGCCATCTTGCTATTTAATGCAATGCCTTCTGAATACTGAATAGAAAAAAGTATTTGTACAATATGGGCAAGGTATAAAGAATATCCACACACTAGACACACAGACAGGGAGGGGCACCCACAGCAAACTCCCTTTGCCTGGGAGCAGGTGTGGTCCTTGGGTCCTATGTCGCCTGTTTCTTCCTCTGCCTTGGCCTACAGGCCCGATGTGACCTGACCTCTGCCTGCCTCTCCAACTCCATCTCCCCTCCCGCTCCTGTTCTTTCTAACAATTATGTTACAGCCTCAGTGAATGTGACAAGGACCCTGAATCACGGTGGCTTTATTAAGACCGAGGTTCATTCCTTTCACATGAAAGTCCAAGCCAGTCGGGTGATTCTTCTCTATGCATTTTTCAGGGTCTTAGGCTACTTCCATCTTGCTGCTCTGACTTCCTTAGGGTGTAGCTTCCCCCAGAGTGTCCATCCTATCTACTGCCAGCCAGCAGGGAGGGGAGAAGAGAGCAAGAGGACACAAATCTTCCTTCCTCTAAAGGCAGTTGCTGTGCACTTGCCTCATGTGCATTGGCCACTGCCTGGTCACATGGCCACTGCTTGCTGCAAGGGGTGCTGGGAAGTTTTCATCCCGGATGCCAGTGCCCACCTGGGTGACTCCTGAGGTCGAAGGGAGAGAGGACATGAAAGAGAGTCAGTGGCTCTTCCCACCATCATGCACGTTGCTCCAGTCTAGGGTGACCCGCTGCCTCATCTTGCTCAGGACTGACGGGGGTCATGGGGCACAGACCTCTCAGTTTTATAACAGGGGCAGTTCCAGGCAAATCATCCCAGCTTGGCTGAGACTCAGAAGTTTCCTGGGACGTGGGATTTGTAGTGTTAAAACCAGGAAAATTCTGGGCAAACCTGGACAAGTTGGTGTCTGCCGTGGGGCCTTTGCATCTACGGTTACACCTGTCCGGGATTCCCTTTCTGCAGCTCTGTGCAGTGCTCAGTCCTCTTCTGTTGAGGAAAGGCTGATCTTTGGGTGTCCCCGGATGCCTGGTCTGCTGTACTCAGCACTACATGCTCTGTGAAAATCCCTCCATGCTCTTCATAGAATGAGATCTGTTCTTTCCACCCTTCCCTGCCCACTTCAGTTTCAAAGTCTCTGAGGATTATTAATTTTGATTCTCTTCAGCGCTGAAAGATACATCTCTTTCCCTAAATCTGTGGCTGGGTTCACGCATAGTCAGATAAATCTGATATTAACAATAACCTGAATGAAAAACGTGTATTAAATCCCAAGATTATGATGTAGGGAGCAAGGATTCTGAAGAGATGTGTAAGCCTAATAAAGGGCAAAGCGTGTGGATTAAAAGGAAATGTGGGGTGGAGAAACATTTCATGAAATAGAACCCCACCTCTTGGGTGAGGTCATTGGTACAAGCTTTCTCGAGGGCAATTTGGCAACTGGCCAATGAAAGTGCATAACTTTTGGTCTCATATTTATTTATAGGCATTTATCCCTAGGCAATGGTCAGAAAAATATGCAAAGATGAATTTTTAAGGATTTTTATAAGAAGAAAGAAGTAGGAAGCATAAATGCTCACTGGTGGTCCCACACCCTGGCGCCAGTGCTCCCCTCTCCTAGTGGGTGGGCACACACTACATTTTCCCAGGCTTCCTTGCAGTGAGTTGTGGCCATGTGACCAGGTTCTGGCCAATGGGAGGCAATAAAAATGTTGGGTTGTATTTTTGGAGACCCCCTTCTGTAACTTGTGTCTTGATATGGTTTGGATGTTGGTCCCCTCCAAATCTCATGTTGAAATGTGATCCCTGATGTTGGAGGTGGGGTCTGGTGGGAGGTGTTTTGGTGATGTGGGCAGATCCCTCTCACAATAGCTTGGTGCCGTCCCAATGTCAATGACTGAGTTCTTGCTCTGAGTTTATGGGAGATCTGGTGGTTTAAAGGGCCTGGCACATCCTCTTCCCTCTCTTGCTCTTTCTCTCGCCATGTGATGTACCTGTTTCCCTTTCACCTTCTGCCATGATTGAAAGCTTCCTGAGGCCTCCCCAGGAGCAGATGCTGGTGCCATGATTGTACAGCCTGCAGAACTGTGAGCTAATTAAACCTGTCTTCTATAAATAACCCAGCCTCAGGTATTCGTTTACAGTAACGCAGATGGACGGACACATATCTTTAGTGTCATTTCTTAGTTGTTCTATCCCTTGACGTGCTTCCTGGAATAAGCATATGATGGTTGGAGCTATTCTTGTCACCTTGAACCTTGAGGATTAGGCTTCTACCCTGCAGATAGCAGAATGTCCTCTGGAAGGAATTGAAAGTCCCTAATGCCACCCTAAACTGACAACCTCCAGTTTTGTTTTTAATTTGTTATTTTTTGAGGCAGAGTCTTGCCCTGTTGCCCAGGGTAGAGTGCAATGGCGTGATCTCAGCTCATTGCAACCTCCACCTCCCGGGTTCAAGTGATTCTCATGCCTCAGCTTCCCGAGTACCTGGGATTACAGGTGTGTGCCACCATGTTCAGCTAGTGGAGACAGGGTTTTACCATGTTGACCAGGCTAGTCTCGAACTCATGACCTCAAGTGATCCACTGGCCTCAGCCTCCCAAAGTTCTGGGATTACCAGCGTGAGCCCCTGCGCCGGGCCCAGTCTTGGTTTTTATGAGATAAACTTCTGTCTTGGCTGAAGTTAAATCACTGATGGGTGATATAACCATAACTGGATAAAAAGTAGAAAATTCATGTAATACTTATATCTACATATGCCCATACCAAAAATGATAGTGATCTGTTGTTATCTATGTGTAAATATGGACACAAAAATATTGCTTAGTGTAAACAAAGCTCTTTTTTTTTTTTTTTTTTTTTTGAGACAGAGTCTCACTCTGTTGCCCAGGCTGGAGTGCAATGGTGAGATCTTGGCTCACTGCAACCTCCGCCTCCTGGGTTCAAACAATTCTCCTGCCTCAGCCTTCCAATTAGCTGAGATTACAGGCGCATGCACCACACCCAGCTAATTTTCGTATTTTTAGTAGAGCTGGGGTTTCACCATCTTGTCCAAGCTGGTCTGAAACTCCTGACCTTCAGTGACCCGCCTGTCTTGGACTGCCACAGTGCTGTGATTACAGGCATGAACCACTGCACCTGGCCCACAAAGCTTTATTCTATTTTAATGAAGCAAAAATGCGTAAGTGTGTAAGTGTGATAATATGTGTGTATGTCTAACAGGAGCATTACATAGAGAAATGCGAATGCTGCTCATCTTTGGTGTTGGAATCACGTGTGATTTAAAAGCTTGTTTTCTTCTATTTTTCAAAACTTTCAAAATGAGTCGTGACTTTGATTATTAGCAAAGAAATCTATAATAATTGAGAGGAAAGAAAACCCCACGTCTTGTTGAAACTGACTGGAGCTGGGAGTAATGAGAGATTTCTTTGCAGGTGTCACTTCTCTACCAGAAAAGTGGCCTTGCAGGACCGTCCCACAAGCCAGATGTGCCTCTTTCCCCCGGTCCCTGTACCTGGTGTGAGGTCGCACAGAGAGTGAGCGTCCTTCACAGAGTCTGACCTGCCAAGGTCGGGGTGAAGTGGGGGTCTAGAGACATTCAGAACCCGGGGGAGCCGAACAGCTGTGACTGTACGTTTGCAGGGTGACCTCTCCCCTCAAAGAGCAAGAAATAACTCTGTGCAATTTCTAAAGATTTACAAGAGAGGATTTTTAAACCTTTCACTTCTTTATTCCAACTAGCACATTTGAAAGCATAAAATGCACAAAGAAGACCTGCTATTTACAATCACTTTCACTAAGCCAGCATTATATTCAAAAACAGCAGATAAAGCTCATGGCTTTGATGAAAGGGGTAGTCTTCTCATTGGAAACAATACAGCTCCCCATTCTGGGGAGAATTTAAAGAAAATAATTTGGAAGGACATTTGGCTTGGCATGACACAATCAAATGATTTCAGATCACAAATGTAATAATTTGATGTTGCTTTAAAACCAAACATTTCAGAAGAATCTGGCATCACATTCTCTTCTGAGTCTGTGAAACTGAATTCTGGGTGAGTCTGAATTCCCACAGCAGGAATGAGGATAGAAAAGATTTGATGGCAGAAACCTGGTACTGTGTGGTTATCACGTGGGTTAAAGACGTAGGCTTGGTTAACCCACTAAACCTGCTTAAGTATGAGGCTCACCTGAGAAGGTGATATGGACAAGCCCATCCGATGGGTCTGAGGGCTCTTCACCAGGAGTAGAGCAAGGAGGATGGCCCCAGTGTCTCCGTCTCTGAACACGTTTAGCGGGAGGGCTGTAGAGCCTGGACAGATCACCACTGGCTCCATGGGGAAATTTCAGCAGCACTCATTGCCTGTGTCTGTTCTGTGCCAGGCACTGCGCTCAGAGTGGGGATTTGGGATTCACCAGGGCACGAGGCGACGTGCCTCTGTCCTCATGGAGCCTAAGTGCTGGTGGAGATGGACAGTGCAGATTCCAACCGCAAATGACGAGGCACTTGCAGGTAGGCGTCAGCACCAAGAAAGAAATGAAGGGTGCGTGTCGCTGACTCTGGTGGTGGCAACTTAAATAGGACCATGAGGGAGGGCCTCTCTGAGGAGGTGACATTTGAGCTGAGGCCTCACCAATTAGGAGGAATAAGCTGTAAATTATATGGGATAAACTCAACCCAAGGACTTTTAAAATAATGTAAGGTGTTATGGCTCTTTCAGAATTTGTCTAGCATGTTTTCTGGTTTTCACTCCGAGATGGGTTCAGGAAGAGGCTTTTGTGCCCAGCTTGTGGCCTGTTCTTTGCACTTGTCGGGGAGGGGTCCCCTTCTCCCACAGCTGTCCCCCCAGGACCTGCTCCCAGGTGGGGTCAGGTTTTCACCAGAAAGCCCTCCATGCAAAACAAGAACAACAACAAAACAAAACAAAACGAAAAAACAACAATTGAATATGATTTAGTTGCCAACTTTTGCATTTTAATTCTAAAAATCTGTATTTTCGACTTCATTGGAAATCACACTATCTGGCCAGGCAGGGCTGGGATCTGGTGGATTCTGGGATTTCGGTTTCTGGTTAGGGAGGGTATTTGGGGTTTGCCCCTCCAGCATCTGTCGCAGTGTGGAGTAGGGGTGGAGGCCCAGGCTCAGTGGGGGGCACTGCAGTGGCCGAGGGCCTGGGCTGTCTCCAGACGGCCGGATGGACCCTGCCACTTCCTGCTTGGGGTGGGCTGGGGTTCTTTGCTGCCTCTCCTCCCAGCCCACAGCCTCTTGAACTCCACTGAGACCACCCCCATGTGAGGCTGGGAAGGGAAACCTGCCTTTGTAAGTGAAATCAGGTGAAATCAGGCTGTGACTGTGTCAGAAACTAAAAGACCCTGTCATAAGCGTGGCCAGGAAGACTGTCACCATTGTGGCATGCAAATGACACAGACGCATGGGACAGCATCTGCCAAGAGATGAGCCAGGTGAGGGGAGGTTGTCGTGGAGGGAGGAGGGGTCCTCCCCACAGCAGCAGTGCCATCCCTCAGAAAAACGGCCCCTGGGGAGGGACGCGTTCCAAGGAGGCCCCGTGCAGTGCAGAGTGGGTGGCTTGAGGCCTGAATGCCGGGCACACGGAGCAGTCAGTGTCCCCGTGGGAGCAGGGGTGCTCTCAGCCAGGTGATTGGGGTCCTTGGATGGTCAGCCCCAGAGTGCGTGTGAGGGGGTGGCCCTCTGCTCTGTCCCTTCTGAAGCAGCCGTAAGGGAAGGAGGCTAAAGAGCTCACAGCATCAGATGAGCCTGGGTGCAGGTCCCACTTCCTGCCAGGCCAGTGCCTCTGAGCCTCAGTTTCCTCATCTGTATAGTGGGGTTGATCCCAACCATGTATACTGCCTGCCTGCCATGTGCCAGGCCCTTCTTACACATCTTTTATTGCTTGGGGGTGCGGACTTTATTATCCTCCTTTAGAATTGAGAAAGAAGAGGCACAGAAAGGTTAAACCACTTACCGGGGGTCACACAGCTGCTATTGCAGAGTAAAGTCTCCAGACTCAAATGGAGCACTGAGCCCCGCCCTGGGCGCCAACAGGTGCTCCAGGAATGTCCGGTGCCATTTATCATCCTCATCACCTGCTGGGAGCTCTCGTCCCATCATGCAAACCCCGTGAGCGTGAAGTGAGGGGACACGTGCAGGATCGAGTGTACTGGTGGGTGACGGAAATAAAGTAATAACCACAGGATGATATTCACAACCCATATTAGTGCTAGCAACAGCCACATCTGCCTGCTTCTCTGGGCCCAGGATTGCCTGCAAGCTCCCAGGAGCTGGTCCTAGGTGGGTGAGAAGAAGGGTCTGACGTTATGGGAAGGAGCAGCTTGCCCAGCTCATGGCCTGTTCCGTGCATTGGGAGTCCCTGCCCCCCACAGCTGTCCCCCAGGGCCTGCTCCCAGGTGGGCTCAAGAGGCCACAGGCCTAAGCAGCTTCAGGTCAGGGTTCTGCCGGTTACTGTGTGCCTGTGGGAGTGACATCCCCACCCCCAACCTTCCTGCCCTGCCAGCTGCTGGACACATGGCAGCTACAGGGCATGAACCCTGAGACCAGGACCTCTGTGGGTCCCATGGCACAGAGCCTCCTCCTCCCTGCCCGACTGAGAAGGAGGAGGCGCGCCTCAGGGTGAATCCTGCCCCCCTGCTCGCTGCAAGATAAATGGCCTGTCGGTTGAACACCTCACAATGGGATGTGTCTTAGCGTGGAGTTTATCAAATCGCAGGCTGTGTTGCATTAGTGGGTCTTGAAATCAATTTAGAGGATCAAGCCCCGCGTTGAAAATCTGCAATAGACCAGAATAGACTAGGTCAGGAGACATCAGAGCGCGTTGTGTGCAGCGAGGGTGAGTGTCGTTTGGGGAAACGTGCTGCGTTTCTGTATAAACGGATGTGCGTGTGTGTGCTGGGTGGCAGTTTGCAATGGGTTTCTTACGGTGGTTGCACTAAAAACATTAGCGAATCTCTGTACTCACCGCCTTACGGTAACACAAAGGGGAATCACCTAGCGGTGATCGTTTTCCTCAGAACCTTACATTTCCCTGATTTGAGACCTGTTTATAAGACTGAAAAACAGTTCTAAGCTGGTGCCAAGAGTTTTGGTTACATCAGGGGTAAGGCTGTGGCTCTCTCATCCCACAGTCGGTGCTGAGGGGTGGAGGGGAAATGAACTGCAGGAAGAAGTGATGAACGTGAGAGAAATGAGACCGGGAAAGGGAGAGGCTCTGAAGGCAAACAGAGAGGGGGAGAGGAAGGGACCTGGGGAGGGGTCTGTGGCTGGGAGGGAGAGAAAGGGGGTGGGGGGTTATTTCTGAAGCTCTACGAGCTGCTTTCCTGCATTGCTGAGTCAGCGCTGCCTGGACTCAGAAACACTCATTGTCCACTCAGTGACCCCTTGGAGCTTAAGAGCTCTGTTAGGATCTGAAATGTGTCTGGCAGATCTTCAGAGCCATTCAGTTTTCATCCCATGTGGGACCTGGACACACGTGCATACAAACGAACATGCTTACACATATACACACACAGATACACATGCCCACACACACTCATGCATCCATGTGCTCACACACAGATACACTCATACATGTACATTCATGGACATGCGTGCATACAATGCCCATGCATATATGCACGCTGATACATACACATTCACACAGACACACTCATATGCACACACTAACACACTTACATGTACACTCACACTCATGCTCCCTCCTACATGCACTCTCCCACACCCACACATGCCCACGCACTCACAGACACAGTGAGTCAGGTGTATTTAATATGCAGTTCGTGCCTGTGCCTCCCCCCAGATCCCCATGTGACCTGCTCATCAGAGGAGGCCCAGAGTCCTGGGGGGAGCCGTGGTGTCCCTCCACTTGATCTCCATGACAATCCATCCCGACACTGGTTTGTGAGTGTGAAAGCTTCAGGGCCCACATGACCTCCCGCGTTAATTCATGCAGATCAGCTGTTCACTACTCAATGCTCCCATGTTATGTGAGGCAGCGAGGCACAAAATTGGCATCTGCTGTGGGGTGTGTGTGTGTGTGTGTGTGTGCACGCGTGTGTGTGTATGTGGTGAGCTTGGCACACAGGTAGGATGAGGTTTGGGGCAAAAGAGCATGAAAGATACAGCCAATAGTAATTGGATTACAGTTGTTGATTGCTTTCAAATGGCTTAACATAGAATATTCATCCCAAAGATATATTACATCTGGTGGTGAATTCTAGAGCATCTCACAGATAGAATGGGGGTAAAAGGAGAAACGACACACTTGCAAACTTGATGAAATTTCCCACACGGTCCTGAAACCGCTGGTGGAATGGGGGATTGCAGTCCGGGTATGAGGCATTCGAGAGAATCTGAATGTGTCCCCCAAAGTGCTCCCCAGAGACCAGCACTGATCAAGCCGTGGAAAGCCCAAGACAGGTTCTGGGCTCTGCCTTCGTTGAACACAGGGGTGGAGGGGCTGGGGAGAGAGGCAGAGGCTGAGAATGGCTGGAGACAAATGGTCGGATTCGATTCTTTTATCTGTAGCAGGGACTCAAACCCAGGGTGTCCTGGCTGCTGGGAGGTTGAGCAATGCTGGGCCGTATTTCGACACATGGCTTCACTGGCTGAAGCAGGGCTATCCTGTGGCCGAGACCCCCTCTTCCAGCCCTGCACAGGTCCCCTGACCCCCAGGCCTGCAGGCATTCACATACCCCCCTGCAAAGCCCCCAATCCTCCTTGGGCAAGGACAGGCACAGCTTCACGACATGGTCCTCCTGCCCTATGTGGGCAGAGTTGAGCCCCCAGAGCTGAGAGGGAGGCTCCCCAATACCCATCTCCCCGATAATGGCCAATGCTCCTCAAAGGGTCACTTCCAAAGAATGCCAGGTGGCAGGCACCAGGTTTTGGCATCTGATATGCTCCCATCCGCTCCCTGGGGACCCAAGCAATCATCCTTTGTAATCTCTGACGGGGAACAACTGGCCGTTGTCCTTTAATTAGCAGGGGACACACTAAGCTATGGTCTCCTGCAGGCTCCGTGAACATCCGTGAAATCAGCCTGGTGACTCCAAGCTCGGTGCAGACTTCGGGGACCCATAGTGGCCAAGGGGAGCCCCCGTCCCCAGTCTGGCTCTGAGAACAGCCTCCAGGAGAAACTGCCAAGCCGCTGGGACTCGTGGCAGCTGCTCAAACTGGCAAGTTTTTTCTTGCAAATTGAGATCCAGGCTGCGATCTGGGCTGGCTCTGCACATTCCAGCCACCTGTTTTACCTGCTGGTTTGAGCTGCCTTGGTACCTCTGAGGGCTGCTTGTGTGTGGGTGGGGGCTGCTTTTGAACACATGGCTGCCCCGTGGGCTGCGCCTTCTCCACTTCTTCTGGCCTTATTAAATGATGGTTATTGCAGGGAGGATGCAGCGCCAAGCATCCTCTTATGCAGCGCCGTGAGATGCGGGGTGTCCAGTGTCCCAGGAGAAATTCAAGCCTCATTTCCCTCTGAGACACTGGGATGGGGCCACGTGCAGCGTCTTAGTGCCCGGATCCCGAGTGTGTCGTCTGAGTCTGTGCATGGGGTGCCAGGGCCAGGCCTCGGGCTGTGTGGGACGGGATTGAAATGTGTCTGATGGGAGGGCCCAGGTCACACCCACCAGAGGCGAAGAGTGCACAGATGTAGATGCCAGTGCCTGCCCAAGTCACCAAAAATGGTGAAAGTGAGCTGCTGGGAAGCCTTTGGGCCAGAGGCTGATGATGTGGAATCCTCGAGGGGACGGCCCGCTGCTCAGGGCAGAAGGGGACATCCTGATGCGGCACCTGTGACAGCCCTCCAGTGTTCCCGACACCCAGACCCGCTATCCCTGGAGACCTGCAGAGGGAACCACTGCTGATGAGAAGGCGTCTCCGTCACTTGCTTTGTCTCCCCTTGGTCACCGCAAACACATGCTCACAGCCCTCGGGTGACAAGCTTGTGTTTCTGCCCCCTTCTGATGCCCCTGCTCTACAGGTGTGGCCACTGCTCCTGGCTTGCAGTGTCTGTGCAGCTATGACAGCCCAGGTTCCTCTCAGGGCGGGTGTCCCTCCTGCAGAAAGCTCACCCTGTCTCCTGGGCCCCGCCCTGCTCCTGAACAGAGGAGGGAAGGACTGGGGTGGTGGCTGATGGATTCTCATGTCACCTCTTTCCTGTATTCCCCTGGGCTCTTCCTTCAGCGCCTCCACCCTGCACCCTGATGACTCACTGTGTCTCACGTAGGAAGCCCCCGGTGACATCTCATGCCCTGTACACAGGTCCCTGCAGCCCGGGCCCCTCCTCAGCTCTGCTGCCTCTGGCGGAAACCCCACTTTCACCCCTCCCTCCTTACATCTGGCGGGGAGTGCAGGTGGCTCGCTGGAGGGAAGCCACATGTGAGACCCACACGACGCACCAACCCCCACTGTGCAGACCCCACCCCATCTATTTTCTTCCATCCCTTCTGCAGTCAACACAGCCCTGGCTCTGCATTCGGCCCTCTCTGTACAGGGCTGTGTCTGGGCAGATGGGCTGGGGTGTGTTGTGGATGTCACAGCCTGGCCTGTGCAACAGGAGGCTCCAGGATCCCTTTAGGGGTAGGGTAGGGGGCGGGAGAGTGCAGGTTAAATGGGATGGGCAGGGGCAGGCAGGCAACAGGGGTGATTAATTTTTCTCAAAGTGTTGCCAGGCTACCTTTCAATTCCTTGTCTGTGGCCCAGGCCAAGAAAAGCGAATGTTCTGCTGCCAACCTGGCTTGTCTTTTAATCACACCCTTTGCTTGTCAGTTTAGACACCCTGGTATACTCTCATTGCTTTTTAGCAATCTTTGCAACTTGCTGGACTTTTCCACCCAAATAGGAACAGTAGACCATGTGTACTGTGTGCCAGGCACTGTGCTAAATGCATTAGCTATGTCAATCCTCACAATAGCCCTATGAGATTGGCACTATCATTACCCTTATTCTGTAGATGTGGAAATTGACACAGAGAGGTTAATTAACTAGCCCAGAGTCACTCAGCTACTGAGTGGCAGAGCTGAGATTTGAACCTAGGCAGCTTGGCTAGGGTCTATGCTCTTAATCTCTCACTGTAGGGGCTCTTAAGTGAGTCCCCAGCTTCCATGGCTTCAGTTGAAGGGGCTTCTCTGTGGAGGCAGGGCTAGGAGGAAGTTTATCCATTAGGTTCTACAGCAACCACCTAGAAGGATGGGATTGGCTGTGACTCAGACTCTACCCTTGCTGCTGCCTCTGCCTTGGAGCTCTGTCCCCGGCTCATCCCAGGATCTGCTCCTTCCCCCTCCTCAGGACTCAGTGAAGCATTGCAGAGGATATTTGCTGAGCACCTGCTATCTGCCAGGCACTGTGTTAGATGTAGGGGATCTCGCAACAAACAAAATTCCTGCTTTTATGGAGTAGACATTCAATAAGTGGAGAGGGATAAACAGATCAGTGAAAGGTACGCATGTCAGCTGCTAATCCATGCTACGGGGAGACATTCAGCAGGCTTGGGGATAGGAAGCCCCAGGTATGTGGGAGGGTGTGTTAGCTTCCTGTGGTTGCTGTGACAAATCACCAGCAACCTGATAGCTTCAAACAACACAGATGGACTCTCTCCTAGCTCTGGAGGTCAGAAGTCTGCCGTCGGTTTCACTGGGCTAAGTCAAGGTGTCAGCAGGGCTGGCTCCTGTTGGAAGCAGTGAGGGCAGGATTCTTTGTGTTTTCAAGTGTCTGTATTTTTTTTTCTTTTCTTTTCTTTTCCTTCTTTCTTTCTCTTCTTTCCCTTCCTTCCTTCCTTCCTTCCTTCCTTCCTTCCTTCCTTCCTTCCTTCCTTCCTCTTCTTTCTGTCTCTCTTTTTTCTTTCTTTCTTTCTTTCTCTTTCTTTCTTTCTCTTTCTTTCTTTCTTTTTCTTTCTTTCTTTCTTTCTTTCTTTCTTTCTTTCTTTCTTTCATTTCTTTCTTCTTTCCTTTCTTTCCTCTCTCTGTCTCTCTTTTTCTTTTCTCTCTCTCTCTTTCTGTCTTTCTTTTGAGGCAGGCTCTTGCTCTGTCACCCAGGCTGGAGTGCAGGGGTGTGATCTTGGCTCACTGCAACCTCTGTCTTCTGGGTTCAAGCGATTCTCCTGCCTCAGCTTCTCAAGTAGCTGGGACTATTTGCAGGCACCACTACGCCCAGCTAATTTTTGTATTTTTTAGTAGAGATGGGGTTTCAGTCTAAGTTGGCCAGGCTGGTCTCAAACTCCTGACTTCGGGTGATCTGCCTGCCTCAGCCTCCCTAAATGCTGGGATTATAGGCACGTGCCACCGCACCTGGCCTGTATTTTCTTTTAAGCTCCTCGTATTCCTGGGCTTGTAGCCCCTTCCTCCATCCTCAAGCACATGATTCCAGTCTCTGCCCTGTCATACAGCTCCTCTGACTCAGACCCTCCTGCCCTCCTCTTATAAGGACCCCTGTGATTACACTGGGCCCACCCAGGTCATCTAGAGTCATCTTTCTATCTCAAGATCCTTCACTTAACTACATCAGCAAAGCCCCTTTGCAATGGACATACACACAGGTCCCAGGGGTTTTAATGTGGACACATATGGGGGGCCCTTCTTCAGCCCCCTACAGAAGGTGGTTGGTGATTTTCAATAGGATGATCAGGGAAGACCCCGCTGAGAAGCCACCATTTGAGCCAAGACCGGAGGAGCTGAGGCTGTGGGCCAGGATGACATAGAGGGTGGAGCCTTCCAGGCAAAAGAACAGTGAGTACAAAGCCTGCAACAGGTGTGCTGGCATGTTCCAGGAAAACCGGGGAGGGAGCCACAGCTGCGGCCGAGTGAGGAGAGGAGCAGCGGGAGGTGAGGTCAGAGAAGCCTTGGGGACAGAAGTTGCGGGCCTCATGGTTATCATGAAGCTCGGGGTTTTACTCTGAGTATGTGGAAGCCATGGAGGGTTCTGAGCAGAGGAAGCACAGGACCTGACCTGGGTTTCACAGGCTTCCTCTGGCTGCTGTGTGGAAAATAGGTAAATGGGGCAAGAGTGGAAGAAGGGAGGCCTGTAGGGAAGCTTTTGCACAACGGCCCGGGTGAGAAAAACTCATGGCTTGGTCCAGATGCTGGGATGTGTCCCCTACATCCCCTTTCAGGAGCAGGCACACATGTGCCACAGCCCAGGGGGTTGCCTGCTGAGAGCTCACAGCTGAGACCCTCCCCAGAAAATGCCCCTGGCCGACAGGAACTGCTTTGTCCAGTCACCCTTCCTGGGGTCCATCCATCTCCAAAGACTAGTAGTAAACGCAGGGGTCTAAAGGTCCAGACCCTTGACTCAATTCATCACAGTTCTGAAGGGCCATCTTCGCTGCAGACTTCCTCAAAGGATGGATTGCAAAGTCATGCGTAGAGCGTGCAGGGCTCGGGTGTCTATCTATATGTCTCTCTATATTTTAGGATCCCTGTCTACATTAGCAATTTGTTTAAAAATATATTTCAAAATTCCTGGGCCCACGTGAGGTCTAGTGATTTATCCATGAAGGTATAGAATAACGGATAGAGAAGGGGTATTTATGTGGTTTATTGTCCAACAGATCGTGTGAAAGATTTTCATCATGTCCAGGCACCACTGCTTCCTGGTCAGGCCCATGTTATATACGAGAACAATGGTACAAGTCAAAGGCAAAGCAACACGTCCCCCTGTAAAAACTGTCAGTGTAACCATCCACTTCCGTATCTGTCCAGTCACTTAACAGATATTGACAGACCACCTTTAAACACAGGCTGCTGTGCTGGTGTCTGGGACACAGCGGTGAGTAAGAGCCATCTGATCTCATGACGCTCTCAGGAAGTTCCAGTCTCTGAGGATGGACAGCATGCAGGTCAACACATAAACATCATTCAGACTGTGAAAAATACAATAAAGGACACAGATTGGGAGATGGGATAAAGAGTCATGGGGGTGGAGCTACTGTCTCATTTTGGGTGGTCTGGGAAGGCCTCTCTGAGGAGGTGACATGTGGGCTGAGTTCTGAAGAATAAGAAGGGTCTGCCATGGGTGATTTGAGGGAACAGCATGCTAGGTGGAGGGAACAGCAAGTGCAAAGGCCAGAGATTAGGAGGATCAAAGATGAGGCCAGGGTATCCAAGAAGTCAGGAGAGTGCTAAGAGATGGGGATGCAGAGATGCTGTCAGGTGAGATAGAAAGAGAGGGGAGTTGGCCGGGCGCAGTGGCTCACGCCTGTAATCTCAGCACTTTGGGAGGCCGAGACGGGTGGATCACGAGGTCAGGAGATCGAGACCATCCTGGCCAACATGGTGAAACCCCATCTCTACTAAAAATACAAAAAATTAGCCAGGCGTGGTGGTGGGCGCCTGTAGTCCCAGCTACTCGGGAGGCTGAGGCAGGAGAATGGCATGAACCTGGGAGGCAGAGCTTGCAGTGATCCGAGATCGCGCCACTGCACTCCAGACTGGGAGAGAGAGCGAGACTCTGTCTCAAAAAAAAAAAAAAAGAAAAAAGAAAGAGAAGGGAGCCAGGCGTGGTAGCTGACACCTGTAATCCTAGCACTTTGGGAGGCAGAAGTGGACAGATTGCTTGAACCCAGGAGTTT
The DNA here is from genome assembly GCF_009828535.3 of Hylobates moloch. NCBI lineage: Eukaryota > Metazoa > Chordata > Mammalia > Primates > Hylobatidae > Hylobates > Hylobates moloch. Next base: position 12,861,765 of record NW_026652296.1, on the reverse strand, counting down.
GAGATGAGCCTGGGCAATGTGGCGAGACCTCATCTCTACACACACACACACACACACACACACGCACACGCACACAAAGCCAGATGTGGTGGCACATGCCTGTGATCCCAGGTACTTGGGAGGCAGGAGGATCACTTGAGCCTGGAAGGTTGAGGCTGCAGTGAGTCAAGATCATGCTTCTGTAATCCAGCCTGGGTGGGTGACAGAATAAGAATCTGAGTCCAAAAAAAAAAAAAGGAAAAAAAGAAAAGAGAATAGAATTGTCACATTTTATTGCAATGACTGTGTTTTATTTCATTTAAACAATTTTCTCTCCCCTTTGAGACCAGCCTGACACTCAGGAGATGGGGAGAGCCTTCCTCTCATTCTGCCTCACGAGCAGCTCGAACCTGCTTCCTTAAATCTCCATCAGCTCCGGCAAGCCATTGGGCTCTGCTGGCTGTAACGCTGCTCCCTGTTTACCAGAGGCTTTTGCAGGCACATTAAATGTTTCACTCAGACTCTGAACTAGATCGAGCCACAGAAAGCTTTGATTCATGGAGCTGCTGGTCCCCATTACCCCAAGATATGCATTCTTTCTTTTCGTTAAGGAATTAAGGTGCCATACTGAAACTTTAATCTGTAAATGCAGGTAAATAAAATATGATTACTCTACTGAAACAGGACCCCGAGGGAAATATGTGTTTAATAGCTCTAGCATTTGGGGCAATAATTTCCACATTCCATTCTGTTTGTATAATGTATTATACTTTCCAAAAATATTTTCTCATGCACCAGTTCATTTGTGCTTATTTAGTATGTGGAAGGTATTTACATGTTGCACATATTTATAGCTGTTTTCCCAACCAAGTAAAAAGAGAAAAAGGGAAAAGAAAAATAAAACGCCTGCAGGTCCTCAGTTGCACGTACTTTCTGGTCAGTACAATGAACTCACATTTGCATTCTTTCCTTGTCTCTTATTTCATCCTTTTCTTTCTCCATGGTGTGTATTTAACATTAACCATAAACCAGTTCTTCTCCTCTCTCTTTCACTCATAAACATGTAGGGGTGGGCAGCTTTTGCTCTTGTCCATCCAACATTCATTCCTCCTTCTAATTGCACTGCCCTAATTTTATTCTCAGCAATGACACCTCCCCTCTTCAATCCATGTGTGTGAGTGGACTCTACTAAGACCCCAGCCCTAGATTTGGTCTCATGCCCCAGGCCTGGACAATCAGTGTATTCTCTCTCTCCACCTCCACCTTCATTCTCTTAGGTCAGAGTGATTCCTGGATGGCCAATGAAACTTTGGTTTGATTTACTAGACTTTGGTTTGATTTACTAGAAAGAACACCTCTCTTTTTATTGGACTGGTTTCTGTGAGAGTGTAAGCAGGGCCACAGAGCAGAAACTTCTTGTCCGTGAATCCACTGCACAGGAAAATAGAGCCTTGTAGACATCAATCATTTGAGCGACTGGATGCAGCCATGCCTGAAGCCACCATCCTTAGGGCAGGTTTTCTCAACCTTGAGACTATTGACAGTTTGAGCTGGGTATTTCTTTGTTGTAGAGACTGTCCTGAGCATTGCCAGATGTTTAACAACATCTCTGACCTCTACTCACCAGATGCCAGTAGCATGCCACCCTCCCACCCGCCACTCCCATCGTGACAACCAAATATGTCTTCAGGTGTTGCCAAATGTCCCTGGGGAGAAATTTCCTCCACTAAGAACCACCATCCTAGACTGCCCGTAAGTTATGCGGGTCAATAATTATCCGTTTTGCTTATTTCTGCTTGAGTTTCTGTTCTTGTCTTCAAGGGGCTTTCTGCCCAAAGGAGAACTGTACCTTTAGGATGGACCTTCCAAGGGAACTTTCTCTGAATTGCCCAGTGTGGATGGTGAGAGGGACAGTCTGCATTTGGTCAGCTCCATGAGGGAGAAAGGTACCAGAGAGAAAGTGTTGAGTGAGCACTTGTTTATGAGGTACTGAAGGATCAGGAGAGGAATTGATCCCCGTGGGCTCTCATGCTTAGGGAAGTCTTCCTGGAGGAGGTGAATCTTACAGGGTTCATAGAGGTAGTAAAGAGGGAGGAGAGGTTTGTGAATGTGTATGTGTTGGGGGGAACCTGTGAGCATGAAACAGGATGGAATGGGGTGAGTGGGTTGGCAGGAGGTGCTGAGGAGATCATCTGGCCAAAGCCAGAGGGGTGTGTCAGGCAGTCATTTGCGCTGGGCTGACAGATGGGTCCAGAATCAATGCCAAGCTAAATAAGCTAGAATTTAAACATCCAAAACATATTTACCACCATCACCATGTGTGGTAGACAAAATAATGGTCCCTTAAAGATATTCATGTCCTCACGCCCAGAATCTGTGACTATGTTACACGGTGTGAGAAACAGGACTTTGCAGAGGTGACTAAGTGAGGGACCTTGGGATGGGGATATGGTCCTGGATTATCTAGAGGGGACCAATGTAATCATAAGGGTCCTTATTAGAAGGAGGCAGGAGGACCCGGGTCAGAGGTAATGAGATGATGTGAGCAGAGGGAAAGAGGAGGAGGTATGAGGACGACAGTGGAAGGGGGAGTGATGTCATTGCTTCCTTAGGAGTGGGAAGAAGGGCCACGAGCAGTGGAGGAATGCGGCAGCCTGCAGAAGCCAAAGCAGGAAAGTCGGCAGCTTCTCCCCCAGAGCCTCTGGAGGGATGCAGCCCTGTGGACCCCCAGATAGTAAATTTGTGTGTGATTTTTCAAGCCACTAGCTTTGTGGAAATTTGTTACAGTGGCAATAGGTAACTCATATACTGTGCTTGCCCAATTAGCATGCAATTTGTATGTTATTACTTGATTTTTTTTTGTTTGAATTGACTGTATTTACTTTCCTCCAAATGAAGATTTCACCCTCGGTGTTCATATCTGTGAAAACACAGGGTTGATGGCTGAGTATACATTTTTCCCCAAAATGAATGGAAATAAATACATGACTTAAACATGACTTTAAAAAACTTGTTTGTCCATGTTACGTGTGAAATCATCTAGTGTCTTCCTGGTGGTCTGGTCACATATACTTTGGACTCATTAGTGGGATAAGGAGAGTTGTGGAAGTCTTCTGAACAGGGGAGGGAGGTGATGGAAAGTGCCACAGTCTTAGCAGACTCCATGTAGATGGAGTGCTTTGGATGTGTTGGCAAAGGGAACTACAGCCAGGGTCGGCGGGGAGGGGTTCCAATAGTTAGCAAGAAGACATGAGATCCAAACTGTGGTGGAGGATGGGAATGAAAAAAGAGCAAAAGAGCCAATGGGAAACAAAGGAAGAATAATCAGGATCATTACTGATCATGAAACTGACCCAATAGTCCCACAGAGAGTTGCTTTTTTTTTTTTTGATAAACATGGAAATTGGCCTTTCTGGTCTTAAAGCTTGAAACTTATATTTGTTTTATCTGAGTTCCTTCCTCAAGAAAGGATCCCTAGGCCTTCAAAAGTATCAAAGAACTGAAACTTACCAGATTACCACATCCGGACAATGAAATGCATTCAAGATGATTGTTTTTTTGCCCCTCCCTAACTCCTGTTTACTTACTCATTGTTACATTTCTTCTCAGCTATATAAAAACGCCTAGTTTTAGTTGATCAGGGAGATGGATTTGAGACTGAGCTCCCATCTCCTTGGCTGCAGCACCCGATTAAAGCCTTCTTCCTTGGCAATACTCATTATCTGAGTCATTGGCTTTCTGTGTGGTAAGCAGAGGGACCTAGACCAAATCCCTGGTGTTTTGGTAACAGTCAGGTTGCTGAAAGGTCCAAAACTAAGTCAGAAGGAATTGCCAAGGAACAACGGGGCTGAAAGTGTCAGGAAGGATTGTGTGATGGCAAGCAATAGAACTCAACTTGGGCTGTACTCACAGAGAGGAGAATTGATCGGTAGGCTATTGGGCAGCTCAGAGAATCAAAAGAAAGGCAAGAGACCAGGTTTAGAAAAAGAATAGGAACCAAAACCATGTCGGGGTGTGGAGAGCAGGAAGTCATGGGCAGGCCCAGAAGGGCATCACTGGTCGTATGAATAGTTCTTGTTTGTTTCTGTAGCCTGTGCTGCTTCTCTTAAGATCCAAGGTCCAGAGAGGGCTGGGTCCTCCCCGCTGAGGTCTCATGCCTATTGTTTGGTGAGGGGAGGGCAGGGCACTTCAATTTACCATCTGCCTCAGACTTCACAACAGGGAAAGTTAATTCTCCAAAACAAAGTCCGAATGTCAAGCACAAGGTGAGGTAAGGCTGAGTCCTGAAAGATGTGGCTGATGAAGGAACAATGAGCCCTATTTAGATTCAGCTGGCTTTTAACTTACCTAGAGTAGCCAAGGGTGGTAGTTCTGATATGGTTTGGATATTTGTCCCTGACCAAATCTCGTGTTGAAATGTAATCCTCAATGCTGGAGGTGGGGCCTGGTGGGAGGTGTTTGGATCATGGGGTCGGACCCCTCATGGTTTGGTGCTATCTTCATGATAGTGAGTTCTCATGATATCTGGCATTTAAAAGTGTGCGTCACCCACTCCCCCTACTCTCTCTCCCTCTTGTTCCTGCTTTTGCCATGTGGCATGCAGACTCCTGCCTGGCCTTCCGTCATGACTGTAAGCTTCCAGAGGCCTCCGAAGAAGCAGATGCTGGTGCTATTGCTTCCTATACAGCCTGTAGAGCCATGCACCAATTAAACCTTTTTGCTTCTTTTTGCTTTATAAATTACCTAGTCTCAAGTATTTGTTTATAACAATGCAAGAGCAGCCTAATGCAAGCCCCTAGGGCCCTTATGCAGATGACACCTAAATACAAGGGCCTGAATGACTGCCATGATTGACAGGACACCCTATGCAGAGGAGCCAGTCCTAGAGTGCAGCCGAGCAGTTTCATGGTCTGCAGTGATGTTCTGACGGGCAAGATGGAAAACATACTGGAACCTGCTTGGTACCCATGAGCCTTTCAAGGAGAGAGGGAGGTGAGTGGAAGATGCCTGGGGTACCTCATGTTCCTGGAGGATCCTAAGACATTCTGCCAAGAGTCCAATGAGCTGCAGTTCAAGCCTTGCCTGCATGGCTTATGTTGATATGTGTAAGACAATCAGGGTGCCATGGCAGATTTGTTCCCCTGCATTATTATGAAAAGAAGGGTAACACGTGTTGGGAGGTTAAAATAACATTTTGCCACTATAATAACCAGTCCAAAACAACTCCAGGGCTTCAATCATCTGGGAAAATGGTCGGTAGCCGGCCGGTGGGATCCCTTACTCAAGTAGACATTTCTAGACATTCCCATGTCTGAAGGGTTGGCATTTTGGAGGGCAAATATCCAAGATTTGTGGCTGGTATTTTGTGTAGATGTGGCAGACACTTAAGGGCACTGAGAGTGACAAAGCTGACTTTTACATCAATCTCAGAGCAGGGGAGGGTGGGACTGAGCAGGATCACAGCTGAATCTGAAATTCTTGCCTGGGAAACCCCCACCCTCTCCTCAGGTGCGTGCCTTGTGTATACAAGGATGATACTGGCATCCTGGTATTTGGGGGTTTCATCTGAGAGACCCTCACACAAATAACTTTCTGGCATTCTGCTGTTCTGATGTGGAATAATCCTGAAAGTGCGATGCCAGCCATGCCACAGGTCACAATGAGAACACAGAGAGAGAGGGGAAAAGAGAGGATAAGACAGGTGGTGGGAAGTGGATGGCATGTATCAGTGGCTCACTTGGGATTTTTTTTTGTTTTTGTTTTTGTTTTTTTGAGACAGAATCTCGCTCTTTTGCCCAGGCCGGAGTGCAGTGGTGTTATCTCGGCTCACTGCAAGCTCCGCCTCCTGGGTTCACGCCATTTTCCTGCCTCAGCCTCCCGAGTAGCTGGGACTACAGGCGCCCGCCACCACGCTCAGCTAATTTTTTGTATTTTTTTAGTAGAGACGGGGTTTCACTGTGTTAGCCAGGATGGTCTCGATCTCCTGACCTCGTGATCCGCCTGCCTCAGCCTCCCAAAGTGCTGGGATTACAGGCGTCAGCCACCGTGCCCGGCCCTCACTTGGGATTTAATTCCTGATGTTAGTAAGCTTCAGGAGAGCTGAGACCTGGGGCCAGCTACAAACTCTTAAATCTTCCCTCTTTCCAAGACAGAGCTATATTAGTCCGTTTTCACACTGCTATAAAGAACTGCCTTAGACTGGGTAATTTATAAAGAAAAGAGGTTTAATTGACTCACAGTTGTGCATGGCTGGGGAGGCCTCAGGAAACTTACAGTCATGGTGGAAAGTGAAGGGGAAGCAAGGCACGTCTTACATGGAGGAAGGTGTGTGTGTCTGTGTGTGTGTGTGTGTGTGTGTGTGAGACAGAGAGAGAGAGAGAGAACTTTAAAAACCATCAGATCTCATAAGAACTCATTCACTATCAGAACAGCTGGGGGAAACTGCCCCCATGATCAAATCACCTCCCACCAGGTCCCTCCCTTGACACATGAGGATTACAATTCAAGATGAGATTTGGGTGGGCACACACAGCAAAACCATATCAAGATCCAAACTCAGCATCTTGATGAGGGAAAGGTTGGGGGCCCCTGAACTCCTGTCCTCAGAAGGGGACCCCTAAACTCACTTCACCCTCGGGCTTGAAGTAAATTCTGGAATGGGACTAAGATGAATCAATTAAGGTTCTTCCCCTGGGCTTTCTTGAGGTGGCATGCCAAAACTCTGAAAAATCAAGATAAATATTATTGTAATGGAATAGTTTAAATGTCGAAACCAAAGCAAGAAAATCCACGAATAACAAAATGTTAAATCTTTAAGGACAGGATCTGTTGTTGAGATTGATGCTTCTAATTTCCTGATTGCTAGACCAATTCTATTTTTAAAAGTACTATGATGAGAACCATGGCTTATTAAAAAAAACAAAAAACACCCAACGTGGTGGCTCATGCCTGTAATCCCAGCACTTTGGGAGGCTGAGGTGGGTGGATCATGAGGTCAGGAGTTCGAGACCAGCCTGGCCAAAATGGTGAAACCCCATCTCTACTAAAAATACAAAAAAATTAGCGAGGCGTGGTAGTGGGCACTTGTAATTCCAGCTACTTGGGAGGCTGAGGCAGAGAATTGCTTGAACCTGGGAGGCAGAATTTGCAGTGAGCCGAGATCGTGTCACTGCACTCCAGCCTGGGTGACAGAGCGAGACTCCGTCTAAAAACAACAGCAACAACAAAACACAAAAACCAACCCCAACGAGCTAATTTATATCAGAAACAAACCTGTGATGTATTTTCTGAAGGAACTGAACCAGATTTTCACAATATTCAATCATCTGAATAGATATTATGTCTGAGTCATTGAGGGGAATGCCCAACTGAGTTAACAGGAATGATCAAACCCGAATTCCCAAGGCAAACCCTTTCGGGGTTCATAAATCCAGCCCCCAGAAATCTTGCAAATTGCCCTCTTTGGGTCAATGCCTGCCCATCTGTCAACTCGGGATCCTCACTCTTTCCTCTGTCCCAAAGGACCATCCCCTGTGTCTTGCAACACGTTCCAGAAGAGAAGGGTATTTCTCAGGTCTGCAGAAACCCAGAGAAGAAAATTCATGTTATGATCTGAAGGGAGATGAAAAGCATATTTTAGCAAGGCATTGCGAATGCATTCCGTGCTCATGACAGAAGCATCCAAAATACCTACATTATTTAGAAAGCTGCAGGAGAGGGAAAAATGAATGCAGAATATGTGAACGATTCATTTTGTTTTTTTAAAAAATGCAGCCGAGCCAGAAAAAGCTTCACAAATGATCCAAAGACAATATAAAATCTCTTCTGTTTGCAAAGTCAACACAGTAAAGAGATGATTAAACGAAAGCAAACCTGAGACTTAACCTTAAAGGAATCGAGCATTTTAATTTTTTAAAAGGTGGAAAAAATGCCATAAAAGGATGTCTGAAGGTTAAGGAAACTGTTATTAAAATGAGAATTATGAGCTCGGAGCTGTTCTCAGCTCTGTCCCTGTAGTGTGAAATTAGTGACTGAAGGCAGATTTCACAGGCACTTCGTTGGAGCGTGCTGGTGTGGCAGTGGATTTGTGATGGGGCCTCTCTGCCAAGTCCTGCCCACTTGCAAGCTGCTGTCGTTATTCATGCACAGCATAGATAATCATGAATGTCTGGAGCATTTTGCATTTATATTGAACGCAGCCTCTCTCCTTCCCAGTCGGAGTGAGTCTCGGGCTGTGTGCAAGGGTGGAGTGCAGGGGAGGAAGCAGCTGCAAGACCAGCATTCCCACCAAGGCCATATTTTCTCTTTTAAGAAAAAAATCCATCCATATGGATTACATTCAGCGGAAATGTTGGAAAATATATAGAAAATAGGAATATGGTTTAAATCTTAAACCTTAAAATAGCTCCAAGGGCAACAAGGAATTCTCTGGGTCTGGGTTTCAGGTCTGAAACAATTGATGCTAATAATGTCCACATTCCCCATCACACAGTGATTTCAGAAAGTTGGTTTGGGGAAGTTTAACAGAAGAGAGAAAAACTCAGGAAACAGTGAATTGGGAGAAGTTGTTGCATTTCCTCATTCTCTCTCTGTCTCAGTCTCATCCACTTAGTCACACACAGCAACCAAGCAAAAGTGTAAATATTACTTTTCATGCATTTATCTAGGCATAGTTAGGTAAGCAGAATTGAGCAAAGCCCCACATAAAGGGACCCTTTGAAGTAACAGCACTTTTGGCTGTTTTGTTGATCAATTTTTGGGTGCATTATGCTTTTAAGATAGAACTCAATACCAACCATTAAAAACCCACCTCCTTTTCAAAATGAATATTCTCCCTTGTATGGCTTCTTTGGTGATGGTAAGGTATTTGGCACCTCCCAAATGTGGTTTGAACTTTGAACACTCTTGTTGAAAATGTGAGAGAAAATAAAAATCAGCTCACAGCTCTCCAAAGCATACTGCAAATTAACGGTGTATCGGGATGTTTTTCGGTACAAATAACAGAAACTCATATGGCAATTGGCTTAAACAATTACAAAATATATTGGTTCATATAATCTAGAGGTGATCCAGCAATCCTAAGATGTCTTCACGGATCAGACCCTTTCCATCTCTGCCCTGCTGTTCTGTGTTGACTTTATCCCAAGGCTGGACTTCCTCCTGGGTGAAGAAGACATCAGGGAACCTTTGCAAGCATCCTCAGAAGAGCAAGCAGGGAGTTTCCTAGAAACCACAAGCAAACCCATTTTCGAATCTTCTTGACCTCAGTTGCATGATATGTGTGCTCTTGACCAAAACCCTGTCAATGGAATGATTGGATCACCCTTAGAACAGTGTTGTAGCTAGGATGGGAGCAGGATGAACTTTCTTGAATCCCTGGGATGCAGGGAAAACAGGATTCCTGAAAAGTGAAGAACTTTGTGTGTGTGTGTCTGTGTGTGGATGGCATTGAAATGTTGGGTAGGCAGTCAACAGTATTCACTACACCTCATCAGATTCCAAAGGTATCTTGGTCACCTTGATTAGCACTCTAAATGTGTTTAATGTGTATATGTATGCATGTCCACGTTGTGCTGAATTGGTTAGAATTTCAAATGGATTTGGCATTGTTCTGTATGGACATGGCTCCCTCTTAAATTTACTCAATTGATCCACAGGGATTAAAACCATTCAAACCATGGGTATCTTTGGGCTGGAGGGAATCAAATCTCTGTTCTTCTTGGGAGCTTCTTGGAGCTTCTCTGTAGACTGGCTTCCCTTGCTTTCTGGAAGCCTCTGCCCTCACTTCACTCTGTCTTGCCTATGATTTGGGCTGAGAATGGCACAGGGAAGCCTCCTCTTCACATGAATTTAAGCTCCAGAATCTACCACTTACTGGCCATGGAAGTATTGCCCTATGGCTGGACTACTCACCTGCATGGAGTTGGGGGTAAGGGGTCACCTGAATGCACACATCTTGATTCCACGCCCTCAGCTGGGCATGTGACGTATGTACTATACACACCTCCAAATTGCTCTACCTTAGCTGGGAGCATGTCTTTCTTACCTTTGGAAACCCTAGAGCTGAGAGTTGCATACTGGTCATTTAGTAATAACTCGCTTAGTGAATAAATGAATGAATTTATTGACCCATGTGGTCTAGGACTAGAATGTAAACTTAATGAGAGCAGCAGTCATATTTATTTTTCCTCATTACAACCCCAGTGCCTAGCACAGTGTGTGGCACCCAGTAGACAGCTAATGAAAGTTTATGGAATAAACAACCTGCAGGGCAGTCAGAGGATGGAAGTTGAGCATCTGGAATCAAGTCAGAGAGCAGGGATGAATCCAGATCTCACCACTTTCTGGCTTTGTGACCCTGGGCAAGTTTCCTAAGGTCTCTATGCCTACTTTTTTTCCACCTGTAAACTGGGGATAATAAGAACACCAGATTAGAGGATAATTCTGGAAGATTTCACCAGAGAACACTTGTAAGGCACATAACCTATCGCATGGCACGTGGCAAGTGCCATAGAATTATTCACTATTATCACTTTCTTCTCCATAACCCAGCTTCCATGGCTGTAAACTTTTCTCTGTCTTGTTCACTGCTGTGTCTTCAGAACGCAACACAGTACCTGGCATATAGTACATGCTCAGAAAATATTTGTTCAATGAGTGAATGGAATTCTGTGGACATGCAAAATGAGGATGTTAAGGATTAGGCCAAATAAAATCCACAATTCTAGAATTCTGTGGATTGAAATTCTAAGAGCTACTCAATGAATGTGTTGAGTTGAAAGTATTTCTTTGGTTAAATGGTAACTGTCCCCCTCCCCCATTTGTCTGAATACCCAGATGTTGATGCACTGGGAGCATTTTTGGGAGGAAACAAAACCTGTACAGGAGCCATTTCTTTCACTTTCGGGCAACTCTCCTGAGAGACCAAGATCTACTCTACAATATCCTATATCAACCTTTGCTTTGTCATTCCAGTTGCCATAGGCGGGAGAGAAATGTTCCGTTTTAATTCTGCGGAAGGTAAAGCAAAGCAATACCCTGGGATACTTGTAACAGTCCAAAACATTCCTTAAATAAAACATTGGTTCTCAAGAGTACCGGAAATCTTCCATTTTCTTAACATGTGGGAAATCATTTAAAGGCAGCCATCTTGCCACTTTAATTTTGAACTTCCATTAGCCTTTAATAAGAAGATAATCAGTCACTGCAGACCTTGTCTTCCCTACCTCCATAGGAAATAGTCCTCCTGACATTCAGAAAGAACAAGTATTTATTAGGTCTCCACTATGTATGTGTCAGACAACTTGCTATGCACTGGGGATGGGAATGTGAAAGTAAAGCTAATTCTTTTTTCAAAGACCCTCAGAATCACACAAAAGCCAAGGTCATGTATAATGTGTAGCAGATACTGTTGGTACCCTGCCCGCCTCTCCTGGGTACTCACTGTTCCTGTAAATAAATGCCAGTGACATCTACTGTGAGCACCTGCGGCTCTCTGCCTAAGAACTTTCTCTGGTTGTTGGAGTGTGCTCAGCCTGTGTGTGGGGCAGGCTGGAGGTGCCAGAGAGTTAATGCCCCAGGGACAGCCCCTAATCAGTGATGGAAGTGAGCTGGTGGCTCAAAATCCCAGTTTCTTTGCCCTTTGAGTGGGATAATTCACCATGTTCTTCACAGCCTTCAGCCCGAATTGCCTATTCTAGAATGTGCCTATTAAGTCACCTTGGATGGCTTCCTTTCTTTTTCACATCTCAATTTCCTATTCCCCTACTGTTGCTTTTATGGCTCCCAAATAAATGTCTTTCACTCAAATTTGTCTTCATGCCTGCCTCTGAGAGAACCCCACATAAGACAATCAGTATGGCTCTTCCTACTCAAGGGACAAAAATCTCAGCTCAAGGTTGCTTGAATAAAAGGATTGCTTGAATCATGCTATGATTCACAGGAAAGCCCAGAGGACATATTGGCTTCAGGTATGGCTAGATTGAAGCACTTAGTTGTGTGAACACTGAGTTTCTCTCTAATTCTGAGGTTTTCTTTCTGCTGTATTTGTTTCTTTCTCAAGTTCTATTCTGTGGTCCTAGGAAGTTTCAGTCTCTTCCTTTGGTTCAAAGGAACTGCTTGAGAATTAGCTTCACATTTTGTCAAAGTCTTTTCCAATAGCTCACATAGCAATTCTGAGTTTTGCTCTAATTGTGATTTCCTATCTATTCATTCTTTGTGAATGAATTTTCCTTTATGTCCTTTAGCATATGTATAACAGCTACTATAAAATCTTTGCTAATTTGAACATATGAGTTACCTTCAGATAAGTCTCTATTCTTATTTTTTTATGTTGAGGCTTTGTCATATTTTCCTGCAATTTTGCATTATATCCAGAATATTGTGACCAATACGGTAATTCTGGATTCTGTTGTTTTCCTGTGAAGACTGTTGATTTTTTGAGCAAGCGGCTAAAGTGGCTGAACTCAAATTGAAAAGATCTTGCATTCAGTTACTAAAGGTAAAAGAAAAAAAATGAAAAGGTTTGTGTTTCCTGGAGTGGGAAATAGCTCAAATTTCAGTTCAATTCTGTGGCAGCCTTAGCTGAGCTACTTGTAGTCTGCCTACACATATGTGGTTTAGGGACCAGCTAGACATTTGAAAAGTTTATACATAAAATTTGGGGCTCCCTGTCTCTGATGTCTCTCTGCATTTGTAATTTCCCTGCTCCATTCCAGTGGCTATGGTTTCCAAGAGCCTGGTCCTCTGGTTCTTCAAGTGGGTGAGATGACTGATTTTTAGTTGGAGTTTTAGTTTTCCCCCTTTTGCAGACTGAAACCTCCTCTCAGGTGAAAATCTGTCCAAGCATCAACTCCCCTCCCATATCTGTCTGCCTTTCTTCATTGTCCTGTGCTTTCAGGTCATTGTTTTTAAAATTTTGTCCAGACTTTATAGCTGTTGTATGTGAGAGGACTGGCCTCCCAGAGGCTTACTTGGCCATAAAAGAAGCATAAGGCCTAGTCTCAAGATTCGTTCTGATTGGACCAGCTTAGGTCACATGACTATGCCTGGACCAATCACTGTAATGAGAATAATGGTATATACAGATTGGCGAGGGCTTCCTTCTTGAGGCCAAGGGAGGGGCCACACCAGGTCATGTGAACTGGAAATTGGGAAGGAAAACATCCACAAAAGCTAATAATGTTGAAAGAAAAGAGAATGGATACTGGTCAAGAGACTACAAAGTGCTCAGGATGTGTTTGCAGATGTTTAGCATGTATTAGTGTGTGTCCAATGACGGACATCTGACCACTGCTCTCCTAGGGTCTGAAAGAAGGCATCTCAGAAGGGGGATCATTCAAGTAGGGCCTGGAAGCTCAGATCAGGAGCTCTCAGCCAAGGATCGAGGACAAAGCATGCAGTCTAGGAAAAAGCATGATATTTTCTACCTCAACCTGTCAGGTTCCTTTTAAACATGGCTTCACAGCTCACACTCATGAATCTTCTTTTCATGTTTTTGCTTCACCTAAGACCATGACATTTGAAAAAAATAGAAAAGAAAGGAATAAATAAACCTCTGAGGCAGGATGAGTCAGAATGACTTCATTGTCTCTCCTCTCAGTTCCATATATTGAAAAGAGGATGAACAACACCCTTTGCATTTCCAGATGTGGAATATTTTGCTGTATCAATTTGTGTTCTCTCCTCTGTGATGACAACTCTTACGATTTATGATAAGCAAATTACAACTTAATGTACCAGGTAGGATTACCTGATCCAGATTACTGCCGTGAGTAATGGTGCTCCCAGTCACAGACATCTGAACAGACGTGCATGTACTTTTCTCCCACATGGTAGCCTGGGGCGATAGCTCAAGGCTGGCATGTGGGCACTAGTTGACCAAGCACCCAGGGACCTGATTTCTTCATTCGGGTTTCTCTGCCAGGTGTGGCTTCTATTCTCAGGAACAGTACACGGTCCAAGATGGCAGCTCCAGCTCCAGCCCCAGCCCCAGACGTGTTGCCCCCAAAGCAACCAGAATGAAAGAAGGTATGAAGTCAAAAGGGCTCAAAGCATCAGATTTCTTTTCAAGGAACATTCCAAGAAGCTGTCACACCTCACTTCCACTTACAGCCTATTAACTTTGTTAAATTAAATAAGTAGGAGGTCATTAGCCTGAGGCTGTCTCTGTACTTTGAGTTCTTCCATAAAGCTCTGCAACCTAACTTAGTATATAAACAAACTGAAACCTAATTTAGGAGTATAGATTTTTTGTAACAGATACCCAGATCTCAGCCAATCACCAGCTGCCGAGCTTCAGCCAATCACAAACTGCTGAGCTTCAGCCAGTCAGAAGCAGCCAACAGGTCAGACCATGTCCAAATAAGGCAAATGCCTAGCTGTAATCAACCAAGTTAATTTTGTACTTTATTTATACCTTCTGTCTATAAACACTTGCTCTCCACCTTGCTGAGTTGAGCCCTCAGAACCTCTTCTGGTTCTGAGTGCTGCCTGATTCTTGAATTGTTCTTTGTCCAAATAACCTCTGTTAAATTAACTTTGTCTAAAGGTTTTTTTTTTTTTTTTAATGCCTTCAAAGCCACGCAGAGCTGCAGCATGTTTTTTGGATGACTTCAATATTAAAAAAGATTCCTGAATACTGCATACTACTGTCGGCGCTGTTGCTTCCACCACTATGACTACTACTGGGATAGTGATTGTTATGTGCTAGATACACCTCTAAGCACTTAACACATTGAATCCTCTTAACAACTCCAGCATGTAGATACTATTATTATTCCAAGTTACAGAGGAGGAAATGGGAGCAGGGAGAGGATAGGTAACTTGCCCACAGCCATGCAGCTGGTGCCAAAGAAAGGATTCAAACCCAAATAGTCTTGTTTTAGAGAGTACACTCTAAAACACTACTTGCTATAATTATTGCAAACACTATCTGATTGGAAATTCCTTTGGTTTATTTAGGAGTTTTGATCCAGTAGTTTTTTCTTCACAGGTCCTTTAATTTAATTAAAGTATATTATGCGTATTTTCAAATACACACAAAGTATAGGAGAAAGTGTAAGAAACTTCCATTTATTTACCCATTACCCAGCTTTAACATGCATGGTAAATCTCATTTCATCTCTATGTCACCTTATACTAGTTTATTTTCTTTTGGATTATTTTGAGGCCTAGACCTTGTATCATTTTTATCATAATACTTTAGTATGTGTCTTTAAAAGTGAAAGACTCCTTATTAAAACACAAATACAATACCAGTATCTTGCCTACAAATAATAAGCAATAATTCTTTTAATATTATCAAATATCTAGTCAACGTTCAGATTTTCCTGATTATCTCATAAACTTTTCTTCAGCTGCTTTTTAAAATAAAGATTCAATGAAGGCCTATACTTTGTTTCTTCCATCTGTTGTTAGTCCATAACTTTCTTAACATCCTCTGTGTGTGTGTGTGTGTGTGTGTGTGTGTGTGTGTGTGTACACCATGTTCTGATGAAAACTGTGTGTCTTATAATGGATCCTTCTTCAAAAGTTTGGGGGGAAAAACCTTCTCTAGAGAATTTGAACACTGCTTTTTTTTTTTTTTTTTTTTCCATAGCCATTGGATCACTTCCCCCTTGCAAACTTCTCTGTCTGACTCAGATGTCATGAAAATCCTGGCCCAGGAGTCCTGTCTGACTCACAGGGACCAGGAAATTCTGCCCCTCTCTAGGGGACAAGGAGGGATTTGTGTGATTTTAGGGAGCAGATGGTGCTGTGGAAAATACTACAGGCCTCAACTCTTCCCCTAGTTATAAAGTATGCTGACTCCAAAGTGTGCCCCATCTGCTCTTCCCTTGATTCTAGGGGCAGAAATAATTACATAAAGTAGGGCATTGATCTTTTTGCATTTTTAAAGCCAGAGTCATGTCTGGGAAAGCCAAAGTCTGCCATATCTGTAATAATCACCTTAAAAATGCAGGAAGGAGAAAGGACGTGCATGGAGTTGAAAAGTGTTGAATGCAGAGCAAGTCAGTAATTATGGCACAGAGTGAGGGCAGTAAATATGCCTGATTATGCAAATCCAGGTGGAATGTGGATGCCAGTGGTGTTCTCATCTCCAGCTAAGAGGGTGACTGTCAGCACGAGAGTCCTGGACTGAGAGAGTAGGAGGGAGGGAGCAGGACAGAAGGGACTGGAGCCCCGGAAGCTGGATGTGGTCCTGGGTAGGCATAGCCTCAAGCAGTGAGGGCCCTGCATCCAGGGACAGCTAGGTATGGAGGGTGTGCAGGGGCCCCAGATGGAAATAAAGCTCCACCAGCATCTGGCAGGCCACCCAGGTGAGTAGACCTCTCTACTAAACCCCGTCTCTACTAAAAATACAAAAATTAGTCAGGCATAGTGGCAGGCACCTGTAATCCCAGCTATTCAGGAGGCTGAGGCGGGAGAATCGCTCGAACCCGGGAGGTGGAGGTGCAGTGAGCCAAGATCACACCACTGAGTCCAGCCTGGGCGACAGAGCGAGACTCTGTCTCAAAAAAAAAAAAAAGATAACGAAAAAAGAAAAATAGAATTCCACTTTTCCTTAAACTTTTATGATGTACACCTTATTTATAGAGACAAATATGCCTGGCAGAGGCTGGGAGGCGGGTAAGGGTAAGGAGGGCCTGGACAAAGAGGAGGCCCAAGAGCAGTGGGGAAGTATGGGGGCCCTGGCTTCCACCTGCCTGGGTCCCAGTCCTGGCCCTGCCGCCTCTGGGCTGTGGACTTTGGGTGGGCCATCTCACCTCTCTGCTCCTACATTTCCCCATCTCCACCCTGAGCATAATTAATAATGTCTGTATCAGATGTTTGATGTGAAGACTATATTAGATTATAAATGATGTTTCCCAAACAGTGGCACATAGGAGGCATCTTTATGTGTATTTTAGGAGCATTATCTTACAAAGCGGGGAGCCAAGAGACACTATCCACAGTTGGACAAAGAAATAAAGATGTTCAAATCCTTAAAATGACCAGGATAACCCAAAATAGAATAATAGTAACTAGTAGTAACTAGAATAACAGAATAGTAGTAAGTAACATTTATTGTTTACTACCTATCATACAGTCTTCAAATTGATACTTTTGACATTATGGAGTAGGAACTACTATTGTCCCATTTAATGGATGTGGAAACAGAGACACAAGGAAATGCAACAGCTCCTCCAAGTTTGTACAGTAGTAAGTGACAGAGCTGAGCTTCAAATCTGTGCAGTTTACCTTCACGGAGCCATCTTTCCTACTTCTAAAGTAGGAGGTAAAAATTATGCTACTGGGAAGAGCCCTCGGCTAAATCATTTGTATATTACAGCAGCAAGCCAGCAACCGATTTCTACAGCTGGCCAAATGGGAGTGTGGAGCAACTGGAAGTCCCATACATTGATAGTGGGAATGCGAAATGGGATGGCCACTTTGAAAAGTGTTTTGGCAATCAAAAAAAATTAAGCATGCATCTCTCCTATCACCCAGCAATTCCACTCTGAGATATATCTACAAGAGAAAAAAAACATGTCAACAAGAACGTTCAAAAGCAGCTTTATCCATAACAGCCCCACACTGGAAATTACCCAAATATCTACCAACAAGGGAATGAGTGACTAAGCTGTAGTCTATTCACGCCGTGAAATACTACTCGGCAATAAGAAGGAACACACTACTGATCCATGCAACACCATGGATAAGGGCTGTTAACTCTTGAGATGTCTTGCTTTCAGAAGTACAGACATGGTTCAGAAACTATCAAAAGTGGTTGGCCCTGGATGTGACGGAAGGTGAGGGGGCAGGGGCCAGGAATGGTTGTTTTACACTTCCAGCCTTTCTGCACTTCTGGTAATTTGAAAAACTGCATGCTATTTAATTTCATCATGCT
The DNA here is from genome assembly GCF_009828535.3 of Hylobates moloch. NCBI lineage: Eukaryota > Metazoa > Chordata > Mammalia > Primates > Hylobatidae > Hylobates > Hylobates moloch. Next base: position 12,843,896 of record NW_026652296.1, on the reverse strand, counting down.
TCCAGGGTCTGTTTCTGCTTTTTAACCAATTGACTGCCAGCCGAAGTCTAGTTAAATAACTGGCAGCCCCACTTCTTAAGTTCAGTTTGGACACTTAGGGTCCAACTTGGAGGAGGTGAATATCAAATGCATGGAATTATACAACTTGGCCCAAAGTGAAGGAAATGAATTATCTAGGTGACCAGGACTGGGTGGCTGTGGTCCAAGAGTGGCGGGGCAGAGGAACTCATTCCCGAGGAGGGACGAGTTGGGGGCATCTCACATGAAAGTGACCTTGAGAATAAAGCCCCACATCTGCAGGTCACCTGTGTCCTCTGAGAATGTGGCCATTAGTTTTGACAGCGCCTCAGCCAGGAGCCTATAAATGAACAAAAAGACTACTAGAGAAAGGTGCTGTTTTACATAAGTTGGGGATTGTATGAGAAAATAGTTTCTCATGCTGATTGGCACCGCAGTCTCTGGTGTATTCAAAATGCAAATGAAAACAACCTTTGCTGAACCAAGACTCTCTGCTTCTAGAATGCTTCAGACAGTAAATCCAGAACTTCAGAGACAAGAGAAATTAGGAGTTGGCTGCCAATATTACATAAGATTTATCATTTTTACAAAGTAGCAGACCTTGGCATGTGATTCGTTTTACAAAAACTCTATTTAGACACCTCCTTCCGTCCTCTTATAAGGCCTGCCTGCAGTAGTCAACCTGGCCATTTCCTGTGTCCTGTCCCCCCACTGCCACCCCATACACTCCATGGGGACAGGGATCTTCTCTGGGTCTGTCATCATTTTATTCCCACTGCTCAGCACAGGGCTTGCCCCACATTAGGAGCCCAGGATATGTTTCTTGTGTGAACGATGTTAAGGAAAAAATTATTCCCACGCTTGTTAAAATGATAAGGAAGACTTTACTCAGGACAACTACAATAGCTGTCAAGATGATTGTAACAGGGAAAAGATCGAGCTCAATTCTGAATACAAGAACACATTTGGGTTTATAGTCAAGGAGCAGGTTGCAAGGTTGTGGATGGAAATTTACCAAGGAGACATCAAGAGTGGAGGGATTCTTGCTGGACTTGACCAAATGAGGTTCTGGCTGATGGCAGGCCAGGGTGACCAGATATCTAGGGTGGGCATTGAGGGGATGCTTTCTAAACTGACTTACCAGGATTCTTGCTGAAATTGGGCTAGACAAGTCTGGCAAGGATGGGGCCAAGGTGAAGTTCCAGTTGAGAAGAAGGCTTAGAGGACCTGATTAACGTTTGGTTAAGGAGAGAGTCTTTGTCAAAGGCTGAATGCAAGGTTTCTTTGTCTCAAACTAGTTCTTTAGGTTTTCAAGTGCATCATTATTAGTATTTTAGGTCGACATTCCAGTTAAACTCGTCTTTTATCGGATTTCTGCTTGTGGTTTATTTTCTCTGTTATGTGTTGGGTTGGGGCACTTCGTAAGCAACAGGAACTGACTCAGGCTGCAGAGTAAAGCAGTTTCAACTGCATTTGATGTTTTGGTCACCCTAGCTAAGATGCAGCTTCTAAGAGGAGAGCTCAGATTGGCCAGTAAGGGACTTGTCACCTTGATTGGCAGGTCCTCCAGACTGTATCCAAGGGGGCAAGCTTTATTCCCTCAAAGAGAATTGGGATGCTGTTACTGGAGAAACAGAAACACCTGAGGAAACAGTGGTTTGCAACCCTACCAGACTAACTCAACAGCTACCTTTATGACAAATATTGTATAAAGCCTCGTTACACTCCCGAAATGAAATTCATAAATAATATGACCTACCTATATACAAACTTGAAGAAATCAGACTATTGTCCTAGCTATAATATCAAGGAGAAATAAAAAGGAAACTAACTTGTAGAATATTGCTTATAATAACAATAACAAAACAATAGAATTGCACAAAATTAATGCATAATAAATATGTGCTTGGGGACAGATGTGCTACAAGGCATAACATACGAGTGAAATATTTGCTTCTACCATTGATGAATATGTCTGGACTTAAAAATGCAAGATAACCAAAAGTCATCCTGTCTAAGAAGTACAGAAAATTGAAAGGCAGAGGAGGAGTGAAGAAAACACATTTAATGTGCATTAAAAGATGCATTGAATGCTTTGTGTTTCTATGGAGTTAGATTTGAGGCTCATTTATTGTAAATAGAGTTTTTGTCTGCGGGAATATCCAGAAAGACATTTAAAAGTCATGGAGGATGCAAGATAATTATTTGTTGTGTGGGATTGTTTTGCATGGGATGGTAGTTACAGCATCCTGTGCTCCTGTCTACTAAATGCCAGGGGCCCTCGTAAGGAAAATATGGGGAAAATTTTGAAGTATACTGTGTGTCTTGACTAGCTCACCAACCCAGGTGAACTTTGTCTTTCATTGTCTCTCCTAGACTATTTTCTAGTTCTTTATAGATACAAGTCTATTCGTAGCAAATTCAGAGCAATGCAATTCCTGTCCATAGAGATGTACATTATATCTAGTCAGGTTCAATGCACTCCCTTCCTCCATTATGAAATAAGCCCATTTTGCATCTATTAATCAAATGCATTTCAGCATTCCTAATAGCCTGCAAATGTGTCTGCTCTTTGAATGTCTTTTTGAATTGGTTTTAAAACCTTTCTACTTCCCTCATCCATTACTGAGTTAAATAAAACTGTTGACACATATTCTTTTAATATTTGTTTGAGAGTCATGATTTTATCTTAAAAAATTAGCCTTTGATAATTTCAATCATTGTGGAACCAAAAATTCACCCCTCATAATTTCAAAACTCCCTAGAAAACAATACTATACCTGCTGTGAGTCACTGCATCACACACACACACACACACACACACACACACACACACAGAGAGAAATGATAAACCTACAGATACCAAATTTATTTTCTCTTCTCTGTATCGTGTGACCTGGTAGTTGACTGAATGCTATATCGCTCCTGTTTTACAAATGTTCTGCTTTGGAATTTTAGGGTTTGAAACTGGAAGCTCAAGATGGGCACCCGCAGATCACACTTTATTCACAGCCATTTTTCTTTAACCAAAATCCTCAGCTTTTTGGCTTTTGTACGAGGAGAGGAAAATCACAATTCCAGAGATGACCGGACACCTTTCAACACTTATATGAAAGGGAATTACATTTTGTATAATTCTAATCTTCTCAGCCACGGTTGTTTCTTTAGTGTTGTGGGGTATTTTTAAGCATCAAAAGGAAGAAGAAGGAAAAAATCCAGAGACCACCCCCAAGCCTGAAATCTTGTTAAACCTCACACAAAACCAAAGCCAACAGACCTTGACAGAATAAGCTCATAAATGAACAGACCACAGTCTTAGGGGTGAGATCCTGTGCGGTCCTTCGTAAGCTCAATTCCTCCCATCTGGACAATGGGGGACAGGGCTGGTTTCCTATTTTCCAGGTATTCTGGTTGGCTACTTGCAATGGAAAGAACCATTCTTTGATCTTTGGGTTTAGTGCTCGTTTTCATAGCTCCAGTCCTTTTACAAGGAAGGGGCAGAAATCATCACTCAAGGTAGGCAGCAGAACGCAAAAGAGGTTTGGGTGTTTTTTGTGCCCTGTTGGATGAAATTAGCATCCTGACAAAGAAAGGTCTTGCTAATAGATCAGGGGGTCACGGTAGGGAGGATGAGATCTCCTTCCTAAAATACTTATACCCTGATCAATGTAGGACATATTTCCAATACTGAGAACAGCTTCTAAAGCATTTTTTCTGAAGGGTTTTATGATATTAGAATACTAATAATTGCTAGCAAATACTCAAAAATACTAAAAAATCCCCCAAAGTGTGGTGCGAATGCACGATGGTGTATGACCCACGCATCAGCTCCCATGTGTTGTGGGTGTGCACCTCCCGTGCTCCCTGGTATGCCTCTTGGACCACCTGCTTCTGCTCCTGGCCTCCTTCCCTCCAGCCAACCATCCCGGCCCCTTATTCTTCCTCTAAGAGGCCAAACTCATGCCCATCTTGAGTTGTTTCTATTCTCTGTTTACACCTCTGCAATGCTCTGTCCCTGGGAGCCAAATGACATACTTTCCCTCCCCATGATGAATTCAAGTTTCTTCTCCAATGTGCTGTCTCTCAGGAGGCCTTCCTGACCACCTGTCTAAAGTAACTCCTTGGCCAGGTGCAGTGGCTCATGCCTGGAATCGCAGCACTTTCAGAGGCTGAGGTAGGTGGATCACTTGAGGTCAGGAGTTCAAGACCAGCCTGGCCAACATGGTGAAACTCCGTCTCTACTAAAAATACAAGAATTAGCCAGGCATGGTGGCGGGCACCTGTAATCCCAGCAACCCAGGAGGCTGAGGCAGGAGAATCGCTTGAGCCTGGGAGGCGGAGGTTACAGTGAGCTGAGATCACACCACTGCTCTCCAGCCTGGGCAACATAGTGAGAATCCATCTCAAAATAAATAGGTAAGTAAGTAAGTAGATAAATAAATAACTCCTCCATCCCTCTTGATCCTATTATCCCACCGTATTTTTTTCATAGCACTTTTCATTTGATGTTGCAGGTGCTTCTCAAGATATGATGAGGCCACGTCCTGACAAAACCACTGTAAGTTGAAAATGTATTAAATCAAACAGTTGTTAACTCCAGCCGCTCCTTGGGTTATGATGGGATTATGTCCTGATAAACCCATCATAAGTAGAAAATATTAATTTGAAAATGCATTTAATACACCTAGTCTGCCAAACATTGTAGCTTACTTCTCCTAGCCTACCTTAAACATGTTCAGAACACTTTCACACCATTGTGAAGTCGAAAAATCATTAAGTCAAGCCATCCTAAGCTGGGGATCATCTGTATTGCACATCTATTTTTTAAAGTTGGTTATTGTCTTTCTTCCCATTAGAAGGTCAAGTCCAAGAGGGTAGGGATTGTGTTTTCTTCACAGTGCTGTTTTGCTCCAGTGCTTGGGACAGAAGATGGTGCATAGTAGGACCTCAATGACTTACTGATTGAATGTGAGTCTGCTTTTCTTTGAAGCACCAGCATAGACCCGCCTCCTTCTTGATCCTCTTAGGATGCCCATCAGACTCAGTTCCCCTTCCCTCAGTGGCCTCATCGTACGTTTGTGACCAACACATGCTTTTTGAGGCTTCTGGCTGGGAGGTTTTACGCTAGGCGGGGGCTAGATCCAGGAAGACAACAGAATTCCTGCCTCCCGGAGCCAACATTCTCACAGGGGAAAATGGGTATTAAACAGGTAGCTTGTATCTCCATCTAGTTCTTAAATTTCCTTCTACCTCATTTTATATTTACTTTGATCATTTGTTCAAAAAGCAATTTCTCTATGTGTGTTTCTCTTACCGTTTGAAAAAACTTGGTGAGGCACTAGGGAAACTGAACTATAATAGAGACGGAGGGATCCATGTTTGGGCTGAGGATGGGAGTGGGACAACAAGGGAGAAATCAGAGAAGGCTTCACAGAAGAAGTGACAGAAATAGAAGGATGAGTAGGAGTTCACCAGAAGTGGGACTGAGAGGGAGAGGCACCTGGGTGGAGGGAGTGGGTCTATGTAAAGGTGTAGAGGCCAAAGAGCTGCTACTGATGGAAGAGAGCGTCATTTGAAATACCCTAAAAGTGATAAAACTTTCTAGAGGATAACGCAGCTTCTCATGTCCCAATGCAATGCAACCTGACCTGATCCAACCCAAACTGACCCAATCTGATTCAATCCAATCTGATTTGATCCATCCAATCCAATCCTGGAGTATCTTTTGAGAGCCGGCCAAGTGCAAAGCATTGTGGAGGATGCAGAGAGGCACAGAGCATGCCCCTTGCCCTCAAGGCATTCTGGGTCTTTCCAGGAAGGCTGGTATTTACAGGCAAATAATAGGAAAGAATCTTATTTGTGTTTAAGGCATCACAGGACGATGGGCAAACACACGCGACTTGGAGATTTGTGCCCAATTCACTTGGTAAGTGAAAAGTAGCAAACCTTATTAGATAGTGGCCAGGTCATCCATCCATTCATTCATTCATTCATTCACTCACTCACCTGACAAGGATGTATTGAGCACCTACACCACGTACTTGGTGCATTCTAGGTGTCTGGGAGAGTGAGGTAAACAGGAACGATGAGACCCTTGCTCTCATGGGGCTTACCCTGAAAATTCACCAAAATATAGGTGAACAGCTGAGTAAATAAGACCTTTTTAGAGAGTGACTGTGCTGTGAAGAAAGTACACTGGGGCAGTGGACTAGTGGGGTGTGGGGGCAGCAGGATGGGCCCCCCTTTCAATGCAGTATCTGGGGAGAAGCCCCTCTGACCCCTGTTAGGGCTGAGACTTGGATGTGGAGGACAAGGTGGGCATGTAAAGGTCTGCCAGAGGGCACAGCGAGTTCAAGGCTGGGAGGTGGGGACAGCCACGTGGGTGTATTTTGGCGAATAGAAGGGCCAGAGAAACTGTGGGGCAAGGGACATGGCTTTATTCTAACTGGAGATGCAATGAACTAAATTCCTCATTTTCAACTCACTGCTTGCAGGGGCCCATTCTTTCCCTAACTGGAAGATTGTGATACGTAGAAAGCACTGACAAGGTTAAATTTAATTTAGATTGTTGAAGCCCATCAAATTATTCCATTCCTACCCCCTGGGCCCTTCTCTTTCCTGCCCTTGAATCTCATCTTCACTTGGTCCTTTGACAGGGACGACTCGCCTTGTGACACGGAGTCCCTAAGCCATCCAATTTCCTGCGCATTATTAAAATTGTTAAAACACAAAATCCAGGTACGGTTGTTATCTCTTTTATTGATCCATACAGAAAAGAAACAGCCAAGAAAAGGGGAAAAAAAATCACGTGACCTTGGATCCATATCAGCTCAGCACAGCTGAACAAAGGCTGGGGAAATTTTCTGGTTGATGTGTGAGATTTCATTCTTGGAACAATGACGCTTCAAAACAATGATACCACCCATGGCTTTTGTTTATGGAGGGCTCATAGAGGCTGTCTGGTGCTGAGGGGTCAGGGAAGGAACTGCTTCTGCACAGGACATTCTTTGTCTCAGCAGGCACTTAGTGAGCACTTGGTGTGTACCGAGCCTGGCTCTAAGCACTTCACAGGCGTGATCTCATTGAATCTGCCTGACAGCCCTTGGAGAAGTGATATTATTAGCCCCATTTCACAGATAGGAAAACTGAGGCCTGGAATGGTGCAGTGTTTCCTGTTCATCACAGAGTAAGAGATGGTACCTGGATTAACAGCAGTCTGTTTCACAGCCTGTGCTGGTCGGTCCACCTGGTTGACTGATGCAGCTGGGCGACCTTGGCCCAGGTGTTTCACTTCCCTGTATCTCGGGTTTCTTCTCTGGAAAGTGAGGACAATAGTCACACTTTCCCGATGAGGCTGTTGAGAGGATCAGATGGGCGCCAGGAGCCTGGCAAAGGCTGCATAACTATGAGCTGTCATTGCATCTGAAAACCCGCCATTGGAAAAATAAGGCAGACGATCTTCTGTGGGAGCCACAAAAATCAGGATTCCAAGATGCCCCCCGCTCTGCCTATACCCGAGGCTATAGCTCCAACAGTCACAGTTAGTTCACCAAGATCAGCCTCCCAGATATCACGTAGGCTGTTCTCCGTGGGGTGTTAACACTCTCCTAGTAAGTGCTTCACTTGCGGCTTCTCTGGAGTTGCTGGTGTGTGCATATATTTGTGTGCTTGTACATGTGTGTGTGTATGTGTGTATGTATGGGTGTGTACGTGTGTGTGATTGTGTTTGTGCATGTGTGTGTACCCGGGTTACAGAAGGGGCTCTCGGGTCAGATGGCCTGAGATTTAACCCCACTCATCAGCTACTCATTAGCCCACAACCTATGGCAAATGACTTAACCCCGTGGTGCTTCTGTGTCCTCCTTCATGCCATGGTGACAATCATAGCCCTGACCTATAGGGTTGATGTGAAGATTAGATGAATTAGTCTGTATGAAGCTCTTAGAAGGGGGCCTGGCACAAGACTGGTGCTGGACACATGTCATTACCACCCATGATCCCCAGGTGTCTACTGCACATCAGCTGTACGCAGGACCCTGGGGTGAATGCCATGTAGACCTCTTCCCCTCAGGCTGTGCCAGCCTGGGTGGAGGGGGAGTGTTCCAGCCCCACTGCTAACTAGCTGGGTGGCCTGGGCCAGCTTCTTCACCTCCCTGTGCCTTCATTCGCCTCTGGAAAGTGGGGACAATAGTCACACTTACCCGAGGATGACATTGAGAGGATTCAACAAGCGCCAGGAGCCCAGCTAGAGCTGCTTAGCTATGAGTTGCCATTCCTATCATTGTCATGTCTCTGTTTGTTCTCTGCCCTTGGCCGCTTCACTGTTCCTCCAGCAATCTAGATGCGTTCCTGCCTGGTGGTCCTGCCACTTCCTCTGCATGGCCCTCACCTCCCCAGGATCTTCATTTAGTGACTTCTGGTCACACATTGCTCCCTTGGGAGGCCTCCCAGCCAGGCCACCCAATGGAGCTCTTCGTCCACCACTGGCCACTCTCCAGCCAACTACAGCTGGGGAACAAATCCAGTCTGCTGCCTGTTTTCGTCAGTAAAGTTTTATTGGGATACAACCACATGGATCTGCCTGCGTATTGTCTATGACTGCCTTCTTGCTTCAAGGGCTTGGTTGACTACTTGCGACAGAGGCTATATAGACCAGAAAGCCCAAAGCATTTTCTGTCTGATCTCTCTTGCTGCATGGAGGAGATGGGGTGGGTGTTGGATGTTGGGTGAGGTTGGGGTGAGACCTTCTGTCCTTGCACAGCATAGAGAATGCTGAGGGTTCCCAGACACTGGGCCTGCAGGCAGAGAGATTATGTCGAGCGAAGCTGAGTCTTAGAGGCCAGGTGGGCCCTGACTGTTCCAAGGGTGGGTCACATTTCTGTCCCACAGCATTGTTGTCTGAGAAATGGAAGATTTAAGACTCTGGGACTCAGATAAGGGCCTTTCTGCCTCTAAAGTCTTGCGTGTCTGCCCAAGGTCATGCTGCCCATGACTTCACAGAAAGTTCGTCGGCTCCTGTTCTATTCTGCTATCCCATTTGATTTCCATCAACCCTGAGTTGGGTTCCCAGAACCCGACTCTGGGATGAGGATTTGAGAGTAAGAAGTTTATTTGGGAGGTGATTCCAGAAAACCCTACAGGGGAGTGGGGCAGTGAGATGGGGTGGGGGGTGTGCTATCACGCGAGTCCCCTGCTTCCCATCCATCGTTGGCAGAGGGACGCATCTGGGGTGTCAGCTCCCAGCACTTCCCAGGGGCCAAGAGAAGCCCTCAGCTAGAGCCTGGGGCTTGTGGTCAGATACCTGCCCAGCAAGGACTGGCCATGTATCGAGGGCATGTGGGCTGCACCAGCAGCTCTCACACCATCACAGCAACGATCACTTTCCAAAGGCATTTAGTTAAGTGAATTGCGTGTCTATGCCTATTCCCCTGTCTGATTGGGGCCTCATCACCTGGGCCTTCATGGAGGGTGGGCATCGACGAACACTGGCTGAGGGCAGCAGGAGTGTTTCTCTCCTTCAGTCTCTCTGCCTTCACAGGATTCCATGCTGCCCCTGCCCCTGCTTATATCTGATCTTATAAGCAGGACCAGATGTCATGATTCTACCACTCCTTCTGTTCATTTCTGGTTCTTTTTAGTTGAGTAGTTGCGGCAGAGACAACCTTTTCTTCACCGATTTCCCCTTTTATATGTGCAAATTGGGAGTGACCCCATGGTCTCCAAGGCTGTGTCTGTCCCAGATTTGTAGCACACAAAACTCTTCCAGGCACAGCCACATTCAGCCCAGAAAGCTGAATGCATTGAATGATTCCTCTGGGATCCTTCTTCTTCTTCTTCTTTATTTTTTTTGAGATGGAATCATGCTCTGTCATCCAGGCTGGAGTGCAGTGGCGCAATCTCACCTCACTGCAATCTCTGCTTCTTGGGCTCAAGCGATCCTCCTACCTCAGCCTCTTGAGTAGCTGGGACTGCAGGTACATGCCACCACACCCAGCTAATTTTTTTGTATTTTTTTTTTTAGAGCCATGCTACCCAGGCTAGTCTTGAACTCCTGAACTGAAGCAATTCATCTGCCTCAGCCTTCCAAAGTGCTGGGATTACAGGTGTGGGCCATCCTGCCCAACCTCCTTCTGTTCATTTCTGACCAGGCACGGTGACCTTGCCTGGGATAGCGAATGAGCCAGCACACTGAGCAAGAAACTCAGACAGCAACAGCTGGTTCAAGATTTGCCCCTCATGGGTTGTGGGAGCTTGGGTAGACACATAAGACTTTAGAGGCAGAAGGGCCCTTATCTGAGTCCAAGAGTCTCAAATCTTCAAATTTTCAGACAGGGACGTTGGGGTTTGGAAAAGTGACCCACCCATGGAACAGTCAGGGTCTACCTGGCCTCTAAGACTCAGCTTCACTCGACATAATCTTTCTGCCTGCAGGCTCAGTGTCTGGGAAGCCTCAGCATCCTCTATGCTGTGTGAGGACAGAGGATCTCCCCCCAACCCCATCCAACATCCAACACCCACCCCACATCCAACACCCACCCCATCTCCTCCATGCAGCCAGAGCGATCATTCAATGCATCAAACCTAAGCATCACTCCTGCTGTCTAAATGTTTCTATGGCATCACCTGGCCCTAAAAATAAAGACGGAAGCTCCTAAATGTGCTGTGTCGGTGGAATTGGGTTTGACTGTGAGCAGCAGAGACCTAGAATAATAGATGCCCAAATAAAGTATAAGAAACAGAGAAAAGACCCCCGTACCTGGGCCCAGTAATCAGGGCTGAGTGTCAAGAGGACAGTCAGAGAAGTAGGCAGGAGCTGCATCTCAGGGGGCTGGTAGGAGGCTGGATTGCACTCTGTGTGTGTGGGATGAAGTCACAGGAGGATTTTGAGCAGGGGAGCCGCATGATTTTATTGTCTCTAAAAAGGTATACTTGTCTTAGTCTCCATATTACACTTGTTTCAATGACTATTAGGTTAATATCTCTCCTCCCCAACCTCTACCCCAAATGAACTGTCTATGGCTATAGGAACCACATCTATGTTTTTCTCAGCTTCTGTATGTATCTGCGTATGTCTTGCTTCTAGCACATTGCTTGGCCTGTGGCTGATACTCAGTGAGTATTTATAAAGGAGAGAAGGGAGGAGAGGAAAGGTGAGTCTTGAGCCAGGGCAACCCTTTCTTCACTGATTTCCCCTTTTATACATGTAAATTGGGAACAACCCCATGGTCTCCAAGGCTGTGTCTTTCCCAGATTTGTAGCACGCAAAACTCTTCCACATCGATGCTCAGGTTGACTGTATGTTGAGCAAGAATAAGTAACGATGGGAGTCACATTGACTGCGATTCAACCATCTAAAAAGACAGGGGCCTTCAGGCATGTGGGTTTGGCAACATTTGTCATCACCGAGGAGAGAGGTAACTAGAGGATGATTTATTGTAATCTTTTCTGGTGTGATAAGAGCCAGTTGCTTAAAGGGGGAAAACAGATCATCCATGGCCGCTTGCTTAAAGAGTTCTGTGAGTATTTGTTCTTCTTTTCAGCCATGTAGAAACTTGGAACTACTTTCTTGTGTTCAGCAAACTTTACATCTTCTGTAGACTTCAATTACCCAGTTATCCGACCCGCTGGCTTACTCTGGAAGGGCCAGGTCCAATGGCTTTGGTTGTTCTAATCCTATGTACCCTTAGACATACATTTTGAAGTGCAATCTTGTAACTTTAAGAAACAGCAGCCTCATTCAATCATTTCTCAGGATGGCCCATTAGTGGGAGGAGCTGCATCCAGGTCCACAGGATATACTGACAGGGGATATGTATCAGACGTGAGAGTCCCATATTGGTATTTTGGGTAGTAGAGGCTATAGTATTGGTACCCAGAGGTATTTTCATGTGAACAGCTCTGTGGTAAGATTTGGACCAAGTTCCTGGCTACGTAACTTTAAGTCTAATTATCTAGCCCTTCTGGGTAGATCTCCCAGTTACCTGTTATGTTTTAGCAAGTTTCTGCTTAAATTTACTGGATAGAGTTCTGTTGTTTGCAACTAAAGCCCTGACTCATACATGGTACAGGTGTGTGAAGCTGCCTACAGAGTACCAGAGAGGAAGATGGGAATAAAAGGGGGCACATGTACTTGGACTAAACTGGGACCCTGGAACCGGGAAGCTGGCACACGAGGTGGGCTATCTGCAATTGATCATACACATTTCCTTTTATTTAGTCATTGAGCAAATATCTATTGTGCACAAACTATCCCAGGTGCCGTGCTAGGTGCTGTGGGTAAAGTACTGAGCAAGACAAAGGTCCTGTTCTCCCTGAGCTTCCATTCTGGTTGGAGAGATAGCAAGCGATGGAAAATGAATAAATAAGACATTTCCAGATTGTGTTAAGTGCTGTGAAGAATGGTTTGATAAAAAGTGATGACTGTGGAAGGCTGCTTTAGCCTGGGTGGTCAGGGAAGTGTTCTGAGGAAGCCACCCTTGGGGAGGTGGAGGAGCCAGCCATGCCAGGTGCTGGGGAGCACGTGTCCCGGTGGGAGAAGCAACAGCCCGGAGCAAAAAAGGTCTCCATGCCAAAGGAACACTAAGGGCCAGATTGTGCAGGGCCTCTCGGGCGCAGTAAGGAGTTTGGGTTTTATTTCACTACAGTAGGAGGTCATTGGTGAAATTTAAGCAATGGAGTGACATCATGATGTGAATTTGTGAAAGTAGAGCTTGAGCCTGTGGGGGTGGCAGGGAGCAGGGGCACCTAACACAAGTGGAGAGCTGCTGTGGAGTGGATGTTTGTCCCCTCCAAACCTCGTGCTGCAATTTGATTCCCAATGTTGGAAGTGGGGCCTAATGAGGGGTGTTTGATTCATGGTGGCAGATCCCTCATAAATAGATTAATGTGCTCCCTTGTGGGTGAGGGAGTTCTCACTCTGTTAGTTCCCATGAGACGTGGTTGTTAAAAAGAGCCTGGAACCTCCCCATCTTGCTCTTTGTTCCTCTCTCGCTATGTGATCTCTGCATACACCGGCTCCCCTTCACCTTCCACCACGAGTGGAAGCAGCTCGAGGCCCTCATCAGATGCAGACATCCAATCTTGAACCTTCCAGCCATCAGAATCATGAGCCAAATATTTTTTCTTTATAAATTATGCAGACTCAGGTATGCCTTTATAGCAACACAAAACAGACTAAAACAGGAGCTGTTTAGAGACCTAGCACCCAGGGTTTTTACTGGGGCGGGTCCCATAGGCTCCCTCTGCTTAGCACACACCAGGATTCCAGATACATGGATGCCCAGCCTAAACCACATTGTTTGCAACAGGAGGCTATTGTAATTTTCCAACTAAGAGATAATGAGGGCTTGGATGAAGGTGGGGGTGATAGAGAAGAGAAAAGTGAGTGGATTAAGAATCTACTTTGGAGGTAGCACTGTCAGAAAATGCTGATGGATTAGGTGTGGGGTGTGAGAGAAAGTGAGTGCCAGACTTAGCCAAATGGACACAGATTATCATTGGAGAATCCATTACCATCATTAAGCACTTTAGAGTTCAAGAAATGCTGCTTTGTACATATCCTCTCTCGCTTAACCATGGGCAATTCACAGTAGAAAGGATCTTAGGGGACATCTAGTGTAACTGTGTACTTTGACAGGTGAGGAAACTGAGACTCAGGGAGGGGAAGTCTTTTTTTCAAGATTAGACAGAGAGTTCATTGCAGACACCATCTTGGAATCTGCATTCTTTGATTTCCAAGTAAGTGATCTTTCAATATGCCATTTTTTATGAGAGGATTGGAAAGATTATAAACAATAGAATGTTAAAGCTGGAAAGGATCTTGTGCTGGTTCTTAAGCTACTGTTTCTCATCCCCAAACTCAACCTTCTAAACTGCATTCTATAATGCTGAACCTGAGACTTTACATTTATTCTTTATCAAGTTTGTTTCTTACTGGGTTCCATCCACTTGGGATAGCAGCCTGGGCCCAATCAGGGGATAGAAACCACACAGCGATTTAAACAGAGAAAATGTTACATAAGTAAGTATTAAACTACGATAAAAGAATAACTGTAGAATATTTTAAAAAGCATATATGGCTCCCTAGGGCTAAGAGAGTGAACCCAAGGAAGGACAAACTTGGAAAAGGGCCCCTTCCTATGGATGGGGTTTAGAGCTCCTTGAAGAAGGTCATTTGCTGACCCCTGGCTTAGCTTGTTGGTATACAGGAAGAGCACCTAATGCAGTCACTAATATTCTAAAGTCATCAATCCCTTCTCTCCATCTCCACTGTTACCATTTTGGTCCAAGCCATCATCATCTCTCAACTGACTATTGCAGTAGTCTCCTGACTAGGCTCTTGGTTTTTGTCTTAACCCTGTATTAGGTCAGGTTTCCTAGAAGCAGAGCCTATGACGGAGGGCTTATGCATGTGACTTATTGAGAAGCTGCTCCTGAGAGAAGGGAGTGAGGGTGCAGAACAGGTCAGGAAAAAAAAGCTAAGCAAGGAAGGAGAGTAATTTCAGCCTGGTCCCACGGAAAGCCCGGGGGCATCAATTGTACCCCAGAGTTGGTCCCAGTCTGAGGCAGGGGGCTGGCATTTGCATTTCCATGCTAGTCATTGGCTATGGGCTGCCCTAGGATGAGTATGGGGGTTGCAGCTTATTGGACAAGGAAGTTCTCATGTGGCCTAGGGCAGTACTCTGGGGAGGGGGACACCTGTGAGCCATTTTCAGACACCACTCAAAACGGCTGGGGCAGGCTGGGCGTGGTGGCTCATGCCTGTAATCCCAGCACTTTGGGAGGCTGAGGCGGGCGGATCACCTGAAGTCAGAAGTTCAAGACCAGCCTGGCCAACATGGTGAAACCCTGTCTCTATTAAAAATTCAAAAAATTAGCTGGGCGTGGTGGCGGGCACTTGTAATCCCAGTTACTTGGGAGGCTGAGGCAGGAGAATCACTTGAACCTGCAGGGGCGGAGGTTGCAGTGAGCCGAGATTGTGCCATTGCACTCCAGCCTGGGCAACAAGAGCGAGACTCCATCTCAAAACAAAAAACAAAAAACAAACATAGTGGCACATGCTCAGTGAGGGGGATCCATGCAAGGGTCTGATAGCATCCACTCCCACTCCAACAGTCTATTAATAGACAGTGGTCAAGGTGGTCCTCCTCTTTAAGTTCAAGTTCAGGTTCAAAGAGAGAATGGGTCAGTCTTGTAATGGGGATGGTGAGATTTGCTGGGCTGCTGTAGGATCTGCCAAGGGACATTAGAAGAAAGGCAGGAAACCACACTGGGGTTAGAGTCCCACAGAATTTTATTTCAGCTCTGGCCCTTTCTGGCTGTGAGGTCTTGGGTGAGTGTCTTCTCTCTCTGGATGCATTTCATCGCCTGAAAATGGGACACCCACACCTGCCTGAGGGACTAGTTCTGGTATCATCCTCTGAAGCCCACCACCGCTGCTGCTGCTTCATGCATTGGCACTAATTTTGAATGCCTTGTTGGATGTTCACATAGGTTAAAAAGCTGCTTGAAATGATCTGAGCCCAGAACTGAATTCCATTTTACATAGAAATAATTTTTTTTTTTTTTTTTACTGTTTTAAACTGAGTTTTACCACACTGTTCCCATGGTGTAAACTACTGGAAGACTGTACTTTGTTTTTTTCAAGATTTATTGAATGTTGCTCACCAGTTTGAAAAAAATCACCTTACCAATGGCAGAGCCTCTTGCGGTGTCTGAGTTGCCCAAAACAGTACAGCTGTAGTCAGTCCACATCTGTGACTTCGTTCACTGTGATTCTGCATCCAAGTTCAAGCATCTGATGACGTTGTTACATGTTCTACCTTAGTCATGCCAGGTGTATTAGTCTGTTCTCAGGCTGCTATGAAGAAACACCCAAGACTGGGTAATTTATAAAGGAAGGAGGCTTAGCTGACTCACAGCTCTGCAGGGCTGGCGACGCCTCAGGATACTTTCAATCAAGGCGGAAGGGGAAGCAGGCTTGTCCTCCTTCACGTGGTGGCAACAAGGAGAAGTGCAGAGTGAAGTGGGGGAAAAGCCCCTTATAAAACCATCAGATTATCCTGAGAACTCATTTACTGTCATGAGAAAAGTATGGAGGTAACCACCCCCGTGATTCAGTGACCTCCCCTCAGGTCCCTTCCATGACACGTGGATATTATGGGAGTTACAGTTCAACATGAGATTTAGGTGAGGACACAGCCAAACCATATCACCAGGGCACTTACATGTTGAACTATGTTTTATTTTATTATAAATTCCTTTCTTTTTCTCTTTATATCCCTCTGGGGAAATTGTGTTGATTAAGAAATATGCCTGTAGCTAGGTTATATTTTCTATGAATTTCATTTCAGTTGAGTAAAGGGGAAGTGATAAAATATTTGTGTTAAAAGCCTGGCATTGACTCTGATAGAGTTGAGAATCACACATCTACAAAGAATTAGCAACATCTTCTCTTTGTATAGGGAGCCCACAGTCTCACTGAGAGATACCTTGGAGCTCTTTATTAATTTGAGCCACATTTTACAAGGAAGGACTCTTTTCTGTCCTCTCCCAACCACTGTCCTTTGCTAGGACTCCTTAAGAGGGAGTATTTTCCCTCTTAAGCAGCCTGCTGGGGACCTGTGTAATCATTTAGCCCACATCCTGGGCCATGTCAGCTCTCCTGGAATTGTCTCTGCTAGCGTGAGTGTGGCTGTCTCACTCCCCTCTGCTGGAGGAACAGACCTGGACTCCTGCCAAATTGAGGTCCCTGCCTGGTGAGTAACTAATTTGTTTCCTCCATAGGAGATGGAGCGACAATCAAGAAACAAACAAACACATTTTTTTTAAAAAAGGCATAAAAGCTTAGTCATCCAAATCAAGGCAGAGGAGAGTGGGTAAAGAAAAGGGCCTTATTCATATTCTGCAACTTCGGCATGCCCTGGCCCATGGGCCGATTTCTATTAAAACACTCAGCCTAGAGCAGCCAACACTCTGGCTCATTAATAAAGGTTTGTCCCAAGTGGAGTAAACACCACCCGTTCCCAGGACACCCAGAAGCAGAAAATTAACCAGAGGTGAACTGGGTCATTAGCTGCGGCACAATATGGGTCATCCTAGATTAATTTAGTTCCCTTCAACTGAAGGCTCAAAGAGAGTGACCGGTTCTCATAGCGGGGAACAGTGACTTAGCAGCGTGTTGAGGTCTCTTGGATACCAGGCCAGGAGCTGTCATTATGATTCATGGCGCCTCTGACATCACTCAGTGGTTTTGTGATGCAAAGTTCACATGTCTGAGCACACATAAGGGACTCCGTGAATATGTGTGTATTTGTTGTGTGCATGCCCGCAGAATGGGACACAGAGACTCATTCTGTTCATCAGGGATTTGTTTTAATCAGGTATGGTAAGACCCCCAGACACAGAAAGGACTGTCATCCGGGAAGACATTCGCTACACTCTAGGTCCCGAGAAACGGGAGACATGGCATGCTCTGCAGGGCCACACGGGGAACCCTGGGAACCCGGGAACTGTGCTCTGCAGGGCCACATAGTGAACACTTCCTTTCAAGAGGAAGAGGGAGGAAGTGAGACATGAGCAGGAGACTTTATTGAGGAATGAATGGGTAGGCAGAGTCACCAGGCTTAGGGTTGTTAGTTTGAGTCATTTCGGCAGGCTCTGGGACACAGGAGCTGTTCCTAGTTGTCTGGTACCTGGCCCTGGAGAGGGAGAGCCCAATAAAAGAGGTGGTTGGGGCTGGGCGTGGTGGCTCACGCTTGTAATCCCAGCACTTTGGGAGGCCGAAGCAGGCGGATCACGAGGTCAGGAGATTGAGACCACGGTGAAACCCCGTCTCTACTAAAAATACAAAAAATTAGCCGGGTGTGGTGGCGGGCGCCTGTAGTCCCAGCTACTCGGGAGGCTGAGGCAGGAGAATGGCGTGAACCCAGGAGGCGGAGCTTGCAGTGAGCCGAGATCGCGACACTGCACTCCAGCCTGGGTGACAGAGCGAGCCTCCGTCTCAAAAAAAAAAAAAAAAAAAGAGGTGGTTGGGGCATGTGGGCTCTTGATTTGTTTTTCATTTGCAAGACATGCTCCAGATGAGTTGTTTCCTGTCTCTTAGGAATTGGCAAGCATGGGAAGAGCACACTGTCCAGGGTCGGCAAGGCCTGGAAATGTCAGCGCATCAGAATACCGAAAATAAAAGACATGGTCAGTACACATACGTAGACATGACACACACATATACACACATACGCAGACTCACACATGTGAGCAGCTGAGTTAAAAATGCCTTCCATTCCTGGAAGCAGGAGTCGTATCACTTTCTCCAAAGCATGCCTTTTTCTATACAATGGTGTGCTTTAGGTGCAAGAACACTTGGGAAATGGCAAAGATAAAGTTAAACACCTGTAATCCCAGCACTTTGGGAGGCCGAGGCAGGCGGGTCACGAGGTCAGGAGATCAAGACCATCCTGGCTAATACGGTGAAACCCCATCTCTACTAAAAATACAAAAAATTAGCCGGGCACGGTGGCGGGAACCTGTAGTCCCAGCTACTAGGGAGGCTGAGGCAGGAGAATGGCGTGAACCTGGGAGGTGGAGCTTGCAGTGAGCCGAGATAGCACCATTGCACTCTGGCCTGGGCGAAAGAGCAAGACTCCATCAAAAAAAAAAAAAAAAAAAGATACAGTTAAACAAATCCAAGTGTTATAATTCTGCATTATGCATATGTTTTGACTTTTCATCTTTAATTCAGAGAGGAAGAAAACCAAATAGAGTAAAGGAAGCCCAGCCAACCAGCTCAGTTTCACGTGGGCAGAACCAGCAGGAAATTGAAAGGGGAGAGAAGCCCCTTGCCAAAGCCGCCTCCAATTGCACTGGGAAGCCCACCACAGGCCACCACCTGGGCTGGGAGATTCGTCAGCAGGCATTGGCCTGCGACAGTCACACTTCCTTCTCCTCAGTCTGAGATGCCCCAACCAGATTGCAGAGGCCTGATAGGGAAGGAGCAGCCTCCGTGGAGGCCCGCCTGGTTTTCCAGCCCTGGACTTGCAGCCGGGACATGAGGGCTCTCTCCTACTCTCCCACCCCTCCTGCTGGTGAAGCAAGCCCCTCCTGCTCATAAGGGAGCTTTCTCTGCCCTGGAAGATGCTTGGAAACTTGGCGTTGCTTCCAGACGTGCAGGCGCCGGGGGCCTGTCCACTCCTCCTCCCCTTTCTCCTGGACTTACTGACTTTCCTTCTGTGCCACAAACAGCCAGGTTCTTTCCTGACCCAGGGACCCTGTGTGACCGACCATGCTCCTCCCGGATGCTGTCCCCAGCTCTGTGCATGGCTGCCCCTTCTCACCTTTCAGGGCTCTGCCAGGTGTCACCTCCTAGGTGAGCACCTCCCTGACCACCCTGTCCCCAGGACCCCCCTCCACCAAGGCACTTCCTAGCATGTCACCCCATTTCCTCTTCTCAGGACCCCTCATCACCATCTGAAATGAATTTGAGCATGTGTTGACTTGGGGAACATCTCTCCCTCTTCTTACCTGTGTGTGAACTCCAAGGAAAATCAGTGACCGACCTGACTTACGGACCTGTGTCCCCAGCGCCTATGGCGGTACCCAGCCCAGAGGTGCTGGCGCACATGATACTGATGACTCCGAGGGTGAGCCTGGCGTCCAAGTCCTGGGCTCAAGTCCTGATACAGCTGTTCCCAGGCACCTGACTTTGGGAGAGATGCCTCCTCTCTGGGTCAAGGTTTTATCCTTTGTGGCGTGAACCAATACTCCAATATCCATCAGTCACGACTGCTGGGGCTCGAAGACCAAGGTGACATATGTCAAGGTGCTTGGCCAACTCAGAGAGTTGTGCAAAGAGAAGTGACCATGTTAAGTTGCTGGCCCACGTCTGGGTAGAAGTCAGGGAGTGGGCTAAGGAAGAGCATGGTGATGGCCCGCCTGGCGGAAGTCTGCAGTGTGTGGGTGTGTGTGTGCAGATGTGTTTGTGCATGCGTGTTATTAATGTTGTTTAATTGCCATTCAGGCTCCATAAATAGTAGCTAATTCTTCCTATGTGCCGAGCATATACACTCACTTAATTCTTGCAACAGCCCCGCGTGGTAGGCACTGCTGTTACCACATCATCCCCATTCCACAGATAAGGGAACTGAGGCAAGGGAGAAGAAATGACACAATCTCCTGGACCCTCTCGATGCCATTGTGGACAACACGCCACCTGAACTCACGTTTCCGGGCTCCACTTGGCCATTTCTGTGACTTCAAGTTCCCCAGTCAAAGCTTAAATTCATCACGCTGGTGTCCGTTGAGGATAAAAAAGTGATTAATTTTCTGCAGCTCACTTCTCTTTCTAGGTTAAATCTATTTTGGTAGGGAGGCTGGGGGGACTGGGAGTATGATATTGATCAATCTAGAACGTGTGGAGGAGTGGACAGCAGTCTTTAATCAGATGAGACCTTCAACCCCGGCACAGACCATCAATTTGCAGGTTCCCCTGGGACATGGATGTGGTGCATGGGGCTGAGTTCACCTGTGGTGGGGACATGTCAACTCCTTCTGGGGTTTCAGGGCTCCACTTGAACAGACCCAGTTCTCGTGACACTGTAGGCAGAAGAGAGCAGCACGTGTCACATGGGGCTGGGGCTGGGATCTTCTGAACACCCTGAAGGGGCATCTCTGGGTTTCACCTACCTGGACGGTTTCTCTCTGTTTTGCCAGTTCTTACTGGGCTTCCCTTTGTGGGAAACAACCTTCCTCCACTACGGAATTTTTTTTTTTTTTTTGAGACAGGGTCTCACTCTGTCACTCAGGTTGGAGTGCAGTGGCTTGATCAGGGCTCACTGCAGCCTCGACCTCCCAGGGTCAAGCGATCCTCCCACCCCCTAGGCTGTAGCGAGGAGATTCATATTTGTCCTGTATTCTTGGGAAACCTTTGAGCTAAGATTGGACTGAAATGGCCTCAGGTGCTCTAATCAAATTGAGACCTGGTCCAATCCCTGTGGGCCCCTAAACCAAAGGTGAATAAGGTGCCCGCCTAGCAGGAGGTTGTAACCCCCAGGCTGATGGTGGGGTGAGAGCTGGGAGTCTGGATGGAGCAGATGTAGGCAGACAACAGGATGAGATTCGAAGGCCACCGCTAAGAATGACATTGAAGATCAAGACCTGTGCTGTCCTCCATGGCAGTCACTGGGCACCTGGAGTTATTTCAGTTTATAACAATGAAAACCAAATAGCTTTAAAAATTCAGTTCCTCAGTCACGTTAGCCACATGTTGAGTGCCCCATAGTCACATGTGGCTAGCAGCTGCCATATTGGACAGTGCAGACACAGAACATTTTCACCATGTGCAGAAAGTTGTACTCGACAACACGAGACAGACATATAAGATTTTGAGTCCAGAAAACATCAAGTTGGAGAGAGGTAGTAGCAAGAAAAAAAAGAGCAACAATAAGGGGGACTGTGACCAAGAGGCCCCCACTCATTCATTCCATCCTTCCTTCATTCATCTCTTCACCTCACATTGATTGAGCTCCCATCAGGCACCCTCTATGGCTGTGGGCTCCAGGGAAACACAAGAGAATTACACAGATGTAGCCTCAGACCACACAGAGCTCACATTTAGTCTGAGGAGTCAGACACTAAAGGAGGTAAATAAGTCACTAAATAAGACAATTCCAGAAAATAATAAATGCCAACATGAAAAGAGAGCAGGTAATAGTACAGAGCGTCTTTAGTGGGAGGATCAGGCCTCAAGTTTGGGGAGACGTGTCATCTTTGGGCAGCTAAAAACTACAGGGCTCAGAAAACCTCAGACATACAGAAAGGAGAGGAATGCGCTGCTCTATAGCCCACTCCCTGGAAGGCTGGGAAGCCTTGGTTCAGGGAAAGCACGGAGTTCTAGGAATTGGGAAGCGGATCCGACCACAAGGACAGGAAGTGGACAGGGGCTTCCAGGAAGCAGAGAAGAAACGAAGCGCACAAGTGGCCATGGGGCCATCGTGGAGTCGGTTTCATGGACAGAAACACAAAGGGGCTGTTAGGAACAGCCACCCTCGGCCAGCCTCGCCTGTGATTGTGACCTGACACTCGTGGTTTGTGAAGGTTGTTTGGTGACTTCGTGTTTCAGAGGCATTTCGCCTCTCGGCTTTTGGAACCTCCATGAGTGGACTTTTCTCTTGGGGCTCACAGTATTTTACCGCCTTCGGGGAGGTAGCTGGTTGTAGTTTAGCAAAACAGCCACTGACATCGCTGCTCCTTCAGCCTCTGCAGACAGAGCTGCAAGATCCTGGAGGCCTTTTTAATCCCCAGAAACAAAGTTCGCAGGAGGCCAGAGCCTTTGGTGGTGGGGAGCGGAGTCAGCAGGGGGAGGGGAGAGGCCCTTAGGAGAGACTGAGCCACCAGGCCATCGAGGGAACCTGGGCCAGGGATGAGGCACTTCAGCTCTCGGAGCAGCTGCAACAGCAGAGTCTGACCTCCCAGCAAGGAGCTCTGGCTGCAGGTTTGTTTTCTTTGAGCAAAATCTCAGAAACAAAGATGCCTGTGATGACCTCTGCACATAGGAACTTTCCATTTCTGCATTATGCAGGGCATATGTGTGTCATTTAGGTGTTAAAACAGACCAAAATGTGTTCTCCCGCCCGGAAGCAAGCAAAGCCAAGCCCAGCTGCGGTTCCCTGACAGTCCAGTGAATTCAGCCAAAGGAAATGGCCCCACATGGAGGTGGGTGAGGCCCAGGGAGGACGATTGTGGTGGGAAACTCAACAGGCGGAAATGTCTTGGTTTCTGAGCAGGCTGGAGGTTTCCCAAGGGCCGGGGAAGTTTCAGCCCTAATAGCTGCAGGATTCTCTCAGGGCAAGTGACAGAAGACCTGATGACTCTGGTGGCTTAGCTGAGAGTGCATTAATAGGCTTGACCACTTGTGCTCGATCTTCAGGCAAGCTGGGTCTGACCCCTGGACACTGTCCCCTGAAGCCCCCGGCCTCCACGTGTCCACCCACTGCCATGGTCATGGCTCCTTGGCAGGAGGAGGCCCAGCAGCCTCCAGGTGCCCCTGCCTGGTGCTAGCTGCCAGCCGAAGCTCTAGCCTCACACTCTCAGGTTCAAATCCAGGGACAAGAGCGGATCCCACAAAGACCATGAGAGTCACCCTAAACGGTCAGCTAAGGTCCTGCTTCACTGAGCCCATCGCTGTCCAGGGCAAGTGGTGCTGGCTGGGCCAGGTCCAGCTCCCGTGTCCACCCTGGGACCTGAGGTTCAGGGTCAGCTCACCCTAGACACATGGATTGAGTGGGGAGGGTGAATCCTCAAATGCTAATCAGGTTCCGTCATACAGAAGGGGAAGCGGAGGCAGGAGGATGCAACAAGACCTGTTCCCTCTAACGGCACTCGTAGGACAGCCCAGCCGCATATTCAAAGAATATTGAAGGAATAGGATGGTTGGTGTGGTTGGTGTGGAACAAGGTTCATAAATTCTGGATTTAGCTTTGAGGGCTTCAGCTGACCTGAGATTTATACCTGTGCAGGTGGTTGCTGGGTAGGGTGACCACTACTGTCTCTCTCCATCATCCAGGGCTGTGCTCAGCTCAAAGCCACAGAAGCCCAGGCACGGTGGCATCTCCGGGGGGAAGTTGCCTTATTCCAGATTCACAGGTCCAGAGGCAAAGGGGCCAGGGCAGGTGCGGGGCCGCAGGATATCGCCCTGGGCCTGGCTCCTTCTGCCTTTCTGCCGCCATCCTCAGCTGGTGCCTTTACCTCGAGGCCTCCTGTGGTTGCTGGTGCTGCCACGCTCAGCCTCCTGTCTGCCTCCAGATGGGAGAGGAGGAAGGAGGAGGTGAGAGCAGGAAAGAGCTTACATAAGAGACCACGTTTTCCCAGAATCCCCAGCAGCTTCCTGTTCTCCCCCTCCACTGGGCTAGAGCTGTGTCACACAGGCTGAGCAGCCAGGAAGCTGGGCACCATCCAGGGAGCGTGTGATCGTCAGGGTCCTGTTGGTAAGAAAAGGGCATGTGGGTAGACATCTGGAGTGCCTGTCATGGTCCAATTAACTGGCTAAAGGGATTTGTGGGTGTGCAGCTGCTTTCAATCAAAAGTACATAATTCACATCTTCCCAAACACAGATTCCTGCTTTTGAGTAATGAAGGCAACCAAACCACATGACCCTGCCTGCAAAGATTCCACCTGGACTCCCGGTTCCTCCAAGGAACCGTCATGTGGTTCAAATCCAACAGAAATTCTCTAAATCTCCACCCTCCTCAGGGTGCAGAGTTGGCTGCTTTTCTGTGCCCCCCGCTGATCACCGCAACCCCTGGGTGCCTCGGCCTGCGAAGCCCCAGCTGTCCTCCGTCTGCAGACAAGCCGAGGTATGAAAGCCTCCTCGCTGGCCCAGGAGCCTGTCATTGTCCTCCAGCAGCTCTAGCCTGGATGTGGTCCCAGAGATAAATCATATCTCTTTAAAAAGCCATGGTGGCCCATTATTTCTGCTTGAAAATACCCCTGGCTCTCTGCTGGCGAGCTGGGTGACAGGCCCCGGCTGTTGTGCTCAGCGCTGCATAGAATCACGTCAGTCTGTCGACTTGTGTAGTGAGCAAGCTGGTAGCTTCAGATGGCGTGCAAATAAAATCCTGTCCTGGCATCCAGGACTTGGCCGGGGGTTGCAGAGAGAACTACATCTGCAGAAGAGTTGGTAATATTTTAGTCCCAGCCTCATGTCCTTGTGAAATGCCCTGTTCATACTGGGCTACAGGGGCAGGAGCAAAAATGATACAATGACAATTCCTGGGCTGTGTTCTGCAATATTCTGCAACGCTTCATCAAGAAAACTCCAATCTTTAAAAATAGACTGAGCACAATTAAACAATCACTATAGATTTTTTTTTTTTTTTTTTTTTTTGAGACAGAGTCTCACTCTGTTGCCCAGGCTGGAGTGCAGTGGCGTGGTCTCCGCTCATTGCAAGCTCTGCCTCCCTGGTTCACGCCATTCTCCTGCCTCAGCCTCCTGAGTAGCTGGGACTACAGGTGCCCGCCACCATGCCTGGCTAATTTTTTTGTATTTTTAGTAGAGACAGGGTTTCACCGTGTTAGCCAGGATGGTCTGGATCTCCTGACCTCATGATCCTCCCGCCTCGGCCTCCCAAAGTGCTGGGATTACAGGCATGAGCCACCGCACCGGGCCCACTATAGATATTTCAACCAGAGGAATATAGTGAATCATCATCTACCCATCACGCAGGTTCAACAGCTCTCAGGGTTTGCCCCCTTCCTTCCAGCTCTTTCCCCTCTTTCTGCCAAATTATTTTAAAGCAAATCCCAGACCTCAAGTGGACATTTTCTAACAAAGTTGCAATATCCTAATCATCTCCAATGTTCAAATTTCCCCAGGTGTTGCACAGATATTTTTTTCTGGTTGCTTTTCCAGAAATTCAATGAGGACCACACGGCATTTGGTTGTTAAGTTTCTAACTTCCCTTTGGTTGACAGTGATCCCCTCTCCTTCATTTTACTTTTAATGCCACCGCTTGTTGAATTCCTGGGAGCAGTTGCTCTGTGGGATGCCCCACATCCGGGATTTGTCCGTCTGCTACCTCAAGGTGTCATTTTAATTCCTTCCGCAGGTGGATGCCGCTGGACATCCTTGCCAAGGTGTATCAGTTTCAATTAAACCCAGAATGGGGTGTTGGAGCTCAAAGGACCCATTGTCAAGCCATTGCTTGAGCAAAGGAAGGTGTGTGGTTTCTTTTTGTTTGTTTGTTTGTTTGTTTTTCTTCCTGTTGCCCAGGCTGGAGTGCAGTGGTATGATCTCGGCTCACTGCAACCTCTGCCTCCCAGGTTCAAGCGATTCTCCTGCCTTAGCCTTTTGAGTAGCTGGGATTACAGGCGCGTGCCACCATGCCCAGCTAATTTTTGTATTTTTTTAGTAGAGATGGAGTTTCACCATGTTGGCCAGGCTGGTCTCAAACTCCTGACCTCGTGATTTGCCTGCCTTGGCCTCCCAAAGTGCTGGGATTGCAGGTGTGAGCCACCGTGCCCGGCCTGTGTTTTAAGATGATTTCCTGGATTCTTGTTGAACTCAAGGCAGGTGTTTGCTCCCAGGCTTCACCATCAAATTCCCTAACGGCTGTGTTCTGGGTTGAGTCACTTTAATGAGCTACCCTGCCGTTCCCAGGTGAGATGTCAATTAGAATTTGCAGTCCCAATAACAGGGCCACGTTCTCACCACCTGAAGAAACCCTAACAGAATGAATGAAGGACGGATCAGTGGGCTGGGTCTATATAAGCACACCCATATGGTAACCCAAGGGCACGTTATTTTGGTCTGAGTTATCTCCTGAGTCATGGACGTGAGTCTGGGAAGGTCAAGGTTCGCTTGTTATCGTTACGGAAAGACACTGACCCTGTGTGCTGGGCTCTGCCGTGGGCGCCTTCTTATTACATCCTCAGAACAGCCTCAGGATGGCTCATGATTCCCTCATTCATAGACAAGGACGCGAGGCTCAGGAAAGATACATTTGCACAAGGTCTCACATCTTGTAGGTCTGGGTTCAGCCTGGACCCACGGTTTCCACGCTTGCCCTGACCCTTCATTCCCTCCCAGCAGCCAATCAGTGGCTGTCCAGACATGCACACCAGCTGTGCTGCACCCCCACCATACAAACTCCTCCAATCACTTCCCACTGCTCCCCATGTGAACCCCAGGAGAGCTTACCCTGTCCCAGGAGGCTCTGCCTGATCCACACCCCCCCACCCCTTCCTGCATCCCTGCAACCTGCTCTCCCTACATCCTCAGTCCTGGCGTCCTCTCTGTTCCCTGGACTTGTCCAGCCCAGTCCTGCCTCCAGACCTTGGCACCTGCTGTGCCCTTGACCTGGGGTGATCTCCTGATGGCCATTACTGGGCTGGAATCTTCTCAGTCCTCAGCTTGAGCTCAAAGCTCACCTCTTCAGAGAGGCCATCCTCACCTCCCCATCCAATGTGGCCTTTCTTCCCTTTGCTCTTTCAATTCCCAGTTTATTTCCTGTAGAGCAGTTTCACCCTCTTCACCAATCTTGTTTTTTATTTCCTTGTTTATTGTGCCTCCTTTACCAGAACGTTCACCCTCTGAGGCCCTGGGCCAGGTCTGTCTATTCACAGCTCTAGTGCTCAGAGAAGTCACTCCATAAATAAACAAATACTTTGCTCAGAAAATTGTGGATACGTAAGTGAAATAGGTCTGAATAAATGAATTAAATACAAAGCAAATGTGAGTCATCTTTCCCAAGTAGTCATATCATGATGTGAACAACAACAACAAAAAAGGAATGGGGGGAGAATAGAATGCCTGCCTGGGGGAAGCTGGGGAAGCTGGGCTGTGTCCCTGGACTTCCATTCCAGCAGGAAGAAGTGAAAACAGACTCCAAGGATTTCCACCGGACAGTGGCATGGCCGGACACTGTTTCCATGTCTGGTCGATGGAGCAGTGCCCCATGTTATGGCTGGCACGGTGCTGCCTGCCCTTCTGGGAGCATGACGACCACACACTGGCCCTCTCAAGGCATGGGAACCCTTGGCTGTTTATTTAATTTAATTAATTAATTTATTTATTTATTTTTGAGATAGAGTTTCACTCACTCTTTTGCCCAGGCTGGAATGCAGTGGCATGATCTCAGCTCACGGCAACCTCCAGTTCCTGGGTTCAAGTGATTCTCATGGCACAGACTTCCAAGTAGCTGGGATTACAGGCCTGCACCACCACACCTGGCTAATTTTTGTGTTTTTAGTAGAGATGGGGTTTCACCATGTTCCTTAGACTGGTCTCAAACTCCTGGCCTCAAGTGATCCTCCTGCCTCGGCCTCCCAAAGTGCTGGGATTACAGGCATGAGCCACCGCGCCTGCCCCCCTGCCTGTTTATTATCTCCTTTATTATTAAATTCCAAAGAGCTTTGGATGAATCTCTGTTTTTTTCTCCTCTCTCTATCCCAGGGGATGTTCTCAGGCCTGATGGAGTCACTGAGGGACCCTGATGAGGGCCCTGAGTGGCCCTGGATGGGAAGGAGACCTCTTCATCCCCAGGCACAGGGAGACCAGCTTGTGCAGTAGTTTCCTCTCCTGCATTTCAATCCAGCTAAAGGCAGCCTTCACTTCTTGCTTCACTTCAGGGGTCCCCATCTCTGAAGCCACATTCACCTGAGGCAACTTCTTCCTTGTGACCTGACATCGCATTTATGATGTTTTTATTCCAGAACCACCTGAGAGAGAAAAGAGAACTGGTTATAAAAAGGAACTGCTTCTCTTAATGACTGTTAAACTCCAGAGTGACCTGCCCAAGGGCAGGGAGCAGTGGGGCCTGGGGGATTTCTGAAAGCAGGGGCCATCCATCACCTGGCCCTGCCTCTGGCTATGTGCTGCCTTCTGCAGACCTCATCACTGCTGTCCTCTGTGGCATTTAATCAATGGCCTTTCTAGGGGTTCTGAGTGATGCTGTCTCTTGTCAGATGAGAATCCACCTGCAGCTGCCTCTGGAAGGAGTGTTCCAAAAGATGGGGGGATCCCAGATTCTCCCTTTGTTGGGTGCGGGGGAGGTCACAGGAGATGCTTTGGCCCTTGGCAGCCCTTGGGGTTCCTGAAACTCCACAGGGGCAGTGACAACAAGGAACATGCTGCGGACCAGGCTCCTCCAGGCTCAGCCCTAGAGCTGGGACAGAAGAGATGCCCAGAGCTCTGGGCCCCTGCAAGACCCAGCTCCCTCGTCCGCTTACAGCCGTGGCTCTGCCATCACCTACCTGGAACCTGGCAGGCTGTTCTTACCTCCCCTCTATCCCTGGTCATGTCAGCAGCCAAGAAGCCCAGGACCCAAGTCCTCCCTCATCCCCACTCCAATCTCCCCCAGCTCTGAGGCATGAGGACCCCCCAACTCTTCCTGATACCCTTGCCCCCCTCCTATTCTCTGAGCCTGGGGTCCCCTTACTATCCTCCCTCCACCTTCTTTTCCCCACAGCATGGCTACCCTTGCACACACTCAGTTTCTTGCTCATTTATTTATCTGAGTTCTAGAACGCATGCTCTGGGCAGCAAGAACTTCTGTCTGCAGATTTTTATCTCATGTAAAACAGGCCATGGCTCTGGAGAGGGAGAAGTGCCACAGCTGGCCACTGGAGAAGTGGCTCAGGGCCAGAGGCACCTGTGTTGGGAGGACAGTGAAGGCTGTGGGGACGGAAGACCAGAGCTCAAGTGCTGCCTGCCTTTAACTTTCTGGACAGGCCATGGGAGAGGCTAGGCGGGGCTCCGTTTGCAAGTGTGGCGAGGAAGTCACTTGTCACCAGGGTCGACGCAATTGAGCCACCCATTGATGCATAATGCTGTCAGCTCCCTGCAAGCCTGTGAAATAAGCGTCAGGCCAGGGCTTTGAACTCCTGAGCAGCAAGGTGATTTGTATGTGCAGAGACCGCTCACGAGGAGGCCCTTCAATACAAGTGTCCCCCCATAATCCGAGTTTCTCTCCAGTTTCAGTTCCTGAGCAGGTAAGCCAATTTCAGAATAATTTTTCCATAAGGTGATTATGAGGCATCCGTGCCGTGGAGGTGTGGCTGATACCTCTGCCCTGGTTGCATCCTGCATCCCTGAAGCTCTGTGCTGTGCCTCAGTGAGGTAATTGTCTCTGTGCCCCCATCACTGCCCAGTGCATGCAGCCAGGGGCATGGTTTTCTCCCTTAGTTTACAATGAGATTAAAGGGGATGTTCAACACTGCTGACTTTAAAGAGACAGATATATGCTTTTCTTTTTCTTTTTCTCTTTTTTTCTCTTTTCCTGGCCCTCCTCCTTCCGTCTCTAGAAATCTCTACATAAAAGGATGTTCACGAAGGTACTATTTCCTTTTTCTTTTTCTTTTTTGTTTTCTTCTTTTTTTTTTTTTTTTGAGACGGAGTTTCACTCTTGTTGCCCAGGCTAGAGTGTAATGGTGCAACCTTGGCTCACTGCGACCTCTGCCTCCCGGGTTCAAGAGAGTCTCCTGCCTCAGTAAGGTGCTATTTTCTAACAGCAAAATGCTGGGAACGATCAAGATGGGGAAATGGGAGAAGAAAGCATGATATAAGGATTCAGTAGACTATTACGCACACATTCAAAATAGCTCCATGTAGACCGGGAAGTAGTATGAACTCAAGTGAAAACTGTAAAACAGCATGAAATGCATTTTATTAAGTAAGAAATAGTATAATGTGATAAGATGTACACCAATCAGGAGGCTAAGTTGAGGCCCTGCTGTGCACCTAATGGCACGCACGTGCTTGAAGACAATGCTTCTCACAGGTTAATGTGCTCACAAACCACCTGGGGGGCTTGTTAAAATTGAGATTTCTATTCAGTAGGACCTGGATGGGCCCTGAAATTCCGTATTTTTTAACAATCATCTAGGTGATGGCTGCTGGTTTGCAGACCACACTTCAAGAAGCAAGACCTTAATAATATATTTTGACATTGAACTTTCATAATAATCCTTAAAACTGAGTAAAACTGGTTCAGAGAAGGTCAGTGACCTCCCCAGATAGTGGCCTCTCAGTAAGTGACACTGTCACGTGAGTGATGTCCTCTGGTGAGTGATGTCCCCGGACTCACATGGCAGGGACATGGTGGAGTCAGGATTTGAACACAGATACCCAATTCCAAAGCTCCTAGTCTCAAACACATTGGCTGTAGCTGCAACCACGTGAGTGATTTTTCTTTTTCTGTAAAGTCTGTTTTTCATCAGTCTCATTAATTAAAAATTGATTATAAGATGGTAAAAAATTAATGAGATGTTATCCCCTTCAAAAATCTCTGAGGGGGACGATGAAAATCACTTTTTTTGAGATAGAGTCTTGCTCTGTCACCCAGGCTGGAGTGCAGTGGCGCGATCTCAGCTCACTGCAACCTCCGCCTCCTAGGTTCAAGCGATTCTCCTGTCTCAGCCTCCTAAGTAGCTGGGATTACAGGTGTTTGCCACCACGCCCAGCTAATTTTTGTATTTTTAGTAGAGACGGGGTTTCACCCCGTTGGTCAGGCTGGTCTGGAACTCCTGACCTTGTGATACGCCTGCCTCGGCCTCCCAAAGTGGGATTACAGGCATGAGCCACCGTGCCCGGCATTTTTTTTTAGACGGAGTCTCACTCTGTCACCTAGGCTGGAGTGCAATGTGCAGTGACATGATCTTGGCTCACTGCAACCTCCACCTCTTGGGTTAAAGCAATTCTTCCACCTCAGCTTGCCAAGTAACTGGGATTACAGGCACCCACTACCACACTGGGCTAATTTTTGTATTTTTGTAGAGATGGGGTTTCACCATGTTGGGCAAACTGGTCTTGAACTCCTGACTTCAAGTGATCCGCCCGCCTCGGCCTCCCAAAGTGCTGGGATTACAGGTGTGAACCACCGTGCCCAGCCTGAAAATCACTTTTGTATGACACTGTTCTGAATGGATTGAGGGAAGTAAGTGAATGTGAAAGAGGCTTTGGAAGGACGGCAGATGCCGAGTGTTTATCGCTTAAGTTCTCACTCTCCGTGGCTCAGCACAAAACAAAAGATGTTTTAGAGTGGCCTAACATTGCAGTTGTTTTTGCCATGAAAATTCAACACAGCATCTTTGCTGTAAGAGTGACACAGACTTGAAGGATCTGCTGTTACCGTGATGAACATTTTCAACCAGGTGAGACTCTGAGAGTGAGAAATCTCACCTGGACAGTGACACAAAGCCCTCCCAAGCTACACTCTCTGAGTGGCTTCTGCCTTTTGCACTCTTGAACGTAGCCATGCACAGAAAAACCCCAATTTGGGATGCATCTGTCACAGCCATGCTTCATGCCAGTCCATGTGTCCTTGTCTCAATAGAAACTAGAAGAGAAGAAAAACAAAACCCCCAGCCTCGTGAGAGACTCTGTAGGGAGTAGGGATAGAATAAAAGGTAAGTTAATCCATTCTCCATTTCTGCTCCTTTTTAAGATCTTTTGTTGGTATGGAAATATGTGCTTAGAAAAACACTGCAGATCTGTACCCAAGTGATATGATCGAATAAAAATAATTTTCAAAAAAGTCATCGAATTTAGCAGAGAAAAGCAAAAATACCAGATAGTCAAAATAGTAAAGTCACTCTCCAATTTACAATCGGGACTGTATCCAGATATTTGGAACAGAGGAGGTTTTCTCGCTGAGTGGTCTGCAATGGCTGATGTTTGCCACTTCATTTTGGGTGTGCAGATACAGACTTTGCATTGACAGATGAAGCTCAGGTTGTCTTGTCACAGGTGGTCTCTTAGATCATGTTAACCTAAAAACAGGAGCAACCAGGAATAGAAAGTCCAGCCCTGTGATCCGGGCTCACGACTTCTTCCCAGGCCTCACTTTGCTCAGGGGTTACACTAAGGGGCTGCACTAGATGACCTCTAGGGTCTCTCGTCTGACTCTGAAGTTTAGATGTAAAGAACCAGGTTGGCTGTGAGAAGGTGTGTATTGCACACAAACAGCCAGCCAGGGAAGGTCTTGGTTTAATAATCTACCCCTTACTATCATGCGACACGAGAGCCAGAATCAGATAGAGGGCTATGGCTGCAGGGAATGGAAAACTCAGTGCAAACAGGTGTGAGCAGGAGGGAGATTCGTGGGCTCAAGCCTTCAAAAATCCCAGAGATAAACAGCATCAGGAATGACTGGATCAGGCTGTGGTTCAGTTTCCCTCAAGTTCTCTTCGTTCCTTCCTCTCTCATGGGTCATGATTTCAGACTGCCTTTTCTTGTGGTAGCAGAGAAGGCTGCAGTGGTTCTAAGAGCTGCATCCCATCCACCTTGTCCAGTGCAAACCATGGAAAAGCCAGGGAGCCCAGGCAACATCTTACCTTTCACTGGCCCACTTGGGCCAGGTACCCATTCTTGAATCAGTCAAGGTCAGAGAGTGGGAAGAGCTGACTGCATCAGGCCAATCACAGCCCACTGCTGGGGCCGGGGGCAGGGACAGGGCCATGGGCTACCGTGCTGGGAGATTTGGGGTCAGGTGAAGAAGGGCCTGGTGAATTGTTGCTGTAATCCTTCAATAGGAACCCATTGCAGGGAGAAACTCACTCCATCTTCTTTGGCAAAAGAGAAACAATCATACTCCTCTTCTTCCAACCTTGCTGCCTTGTCATAAGGACGGAAACAGGTCATGAGAGGCAAAGCTTTGGTATGAGCAAAGCCCTGCATAACTGTTAGCAGGAGGGGCAGGCATTGTAGCTATTTCTGATCTCGTTATTAAGGGACCAAAATTTGTTTACTGTAAAGTTGGTTCTTTCAGGATGATGCAGTGCCTGCTGTCAAATATCTCAATCAAAAAAATTAAAAATTATGTTACTTTATGGTGAAATCTATATTGCATGAAATTGATTTTTAAATTAAAATTAATTTTCATGACACAATAATACATAAATATATTTCCCTGTAAGAAAACCAAGACATTAAAGATAAACTCAAGTCCCCAGTTACCTTCCCCAGTCTACCACCACCCTAAATTCTCAGAAAGGGACATTTGACCTGAGATCGCCTCCTCTGGAGTGCTCATCAGTGAAGACCCAGCAGATTCCCAGTCAGTGCTCGAATTCCTTTAGGTCTGAATGGAGTCGAGTTCATCCTGAGAATGACCCCTGAAGGCCAGGCTGAAGTCAGGTGCATGGAGGTCCCCAGAGAATAGCAGATTCATTCTATCCATGTCCATGCAAGAGCTGTTGGGTGCGAGTTGGCCGTGGGGAGGCAGGACGTGTCCTCTTTGCAGAGTGGCGGGAGCTGGCACACGCCGGGCACTGTTCCCCGTGCCCTGTATCTATGATTTCACTTAGTCCTCACACCAACCCCATGAGATACGGCATTATTAGTAAGCTCCCCATGCTACAGATGGGGAAGCTGAGGCAGAGTGGTCAAAGCACTTGCTCAGGGGGCAGAGCTGGGACTTGAGCCTGGGCAGTTTAGCTCCAGAGACTATGTTCTTAAGCACTAGGCTATGTGGGCTCAACCTGTGTTAAATCAGGTTGGGGGGCAAGAGTCCCAAGTCAGCGAACTATACGCCATCAACACCAGTACCAACACATACATACACTCATACCCCCACTGCTCCCCCGCCACACAGACACACACACACACACCCCCACAGGCGTGGTTGGCTGGAATACTGGGGCAAATCCATGAATGTATCACAATTCCATCTTCAGATTCCCGGGGCGTCCAGAATTAACCAACTTAACAAGCCCTTCCTCATTCCGCTTAACCCCACCTGTGAGTCTCAAGTCCCCTTCATGGCTGACAATGGAAACCCGCAGACAGGACTGGCCAGGCAGAGCGGAAGGGGCAGGGCCGTCCCTCCGGGCTCAGGGGTTCCACTTGGTGGAGGCTGGACTGCCTCTTCTCAGCGTGTGAGCACAGCGGGACCTGCTGTCTCTTTCTGAGGGGACACAACCCCCGTCATATGTCCCCCGGGCCGCGGTGGTGGGGTCAGGACTGAGCATCCCCCGCGCCCACCCCCACGCTCAGCCCGAGTCTGGGCCTTCGAGGCTCCCCGGTGCCATCTGCACAGGACCCAGGTGCCATCGCTCCCAGGACTCTCAGAAACTCAGGGTGGTCCCCGAGCAGCTCGCATCTCCTGGGGCTGATCGTCCACAGATGCTGTAGGAAGGAGGCGACTGGGTGAGGAGAAGGATCGGGAAGCAGAGTTTGGCCAAGGCTTTGTCGGAGCCACTGGTCCCACGCGCACGGAGCTCTAAGCGGTTCCTGCCTGCCTGAGACGGGGACGGGACAGGCCCCCCATCAACCTCTCGCTCTCTGGACTCGGGTTATAAATCGCCCCACAGGGGTAGAAACCACCCAGAAAGCCGGTTGCTGCTCCAGGAGCTTACTACTGGCGTGGGCTACTCTGCGGAGTGGTCACCCATGTGACCACTCACCACGGAGAGGGACATGGTTTTGTTAGGGGCAGGGCCAAAGCAAGGCAGGGGGCAGGGTCATGCAGGGGCATGGCCAGGATGGGGGTGTGGCCAGAATGAAGGCGGGGCCACTGTGGAGAGGGGCCATGGTGGGGGTGGGGCCATGGTGGGGGCTGAGCCTTGCTGCAGGTTGTAGAAGGGCTGAGCCCACATAAAGGATCTGCTAGCCCTTGACCTTCCCCAGGTGTCTCATGTTCCCATCACTGATGGTTCATTCTCCCATCTCCCACTGCATTGGCTGCTTTTCATTGAAGTTGTGACAACTGTCATACTAACTCACTCCTTTGGAAAAGGCTACGGAAAAGGTGCCACCCTGGAGATGCTACTCAGGAGAATAACCGTGCTGGCGACTGCTTTCACTTCTGCCCCTGAAAGGGCTTGACTGTGGGGGGTCTGAGCTACCCTACGAACATCCTCATATCCGAGGGAACGCAACATTGAGTAGCAAATAATAAACACCATGACAGGTCAAGAGAGAGACTGCAGAAAGAAAGCAAAAGCTTTCTTATTTTAGTACCTATAATGACATTCTGTTCCTGCTTTTGAGCATGTGGCCTACATTTTCATTTTTCACAGGCTCTGAAAATTATGTACTTGGATCTGCCGGGAGAATGTAATAAATCTACTAAGAGTCACCCTCATCCACTCTGTCCCGCCCTCCTGTGTCTCTCAGAGTCAGCAGAGGGCCTTCGCAGAGCACAGTCCTCCCGCAGTCTTCCTCATCTCTGTAAATCGCAGCCCCACCCTCCCAGCGCTCAGGCCAACACCTGGGAGTCATCCTCCACTCTTCCCTGCCTTCCACACTCTGCTTCTCACCCATCAGCAAGTCCTGGCAGCTCTACCTGCAAGGGATCTGCAGTACTGGACTCCCTCACCTCCTCCACTTTGACTGCATGGCCCCAGTCACCATCACCTTCACCTGGCCTCCCTGCTGGTCTTGCTGCTCCAGCTGTTGTCCCACACCCCCAACCTGTCCTCAGACACAGAATTCCAATAAAAAGTAAACCAGACCACATCCTGTTTCTGCTCAAACCCTCCAATGGCTCCCACTTCCCTCAGAGTAAAAGCTGAAGTCTTCGCAGGGTCGCCTAAGGCCTGAGAGGACCCATCTCTCTCTCTGCCCCCACTGTGACTCATCACCCCTCTGGCCTCATCTTCTAACACCCCTTGGCCCCAGCCACACGGGGCTCCTGGCTGCTCCTCAGCCTCATCCCTCCCCTCGTGTCTCTGGACTCTGTCCTCACTGTCCCCTCTCCTTCATCGCTCTGCCCCCAGGCCCCAGGCAGCTCCCACACCTCCTTCCAGGGCCCAGAGTTTACACTAGATACACACATTTTCTGCACATTTGAACGAATGAACAAAAGAAGGAATGAGCACATGCTTTCTCGGTGGGGAATACTGCTCCCAAGGGGGCCAGAGCTGGTTCCCGGAGGTGAAAAGATTTTTCTCTCATTATGTAAAAATACAGATGTACGCACAGTGCATAAACCATTTTGCAGTATTTCTGTAGTATTAAATTCATGGTGGGGGCGAGTAAGAAAAAAACCTCCATAAAGGTTCCTTAGGGGGTGATCATGAATTAAAGGTGAGAAAGGCTGAATTAGAGGACAGTCTGCTGAAATCACAGGCTTCTCTCCCACACATCGCCAGGGCGTTGGGGAGACTGTGGAAGACAAATCAAGATCAGTGCAAGTGCCTAAAAGAGTCACAGCCATTCTTCCTGGCGCTTAATAGAAGGAATGCCTCGGTGCTTTGGGGAAACCTTTTTTTATTTCCTGCCAAGGGACAGACTTACAAACGATGATATTTACATTTTCCTGAAGGCTCTAATTTTCCCATTTATCACTTGTCAGAACCCGAGGCCCTTCCTCAGCTGTATGGAATGTTTGCAAACATGTAATGATCCCTTTTACCAAAGAACATCACAGGCTCCACATGGAAATGTGTTTGTGTTGCAGAGGCTGCTAATTTAATGCATTAATGTCACTCTGCACCATGGCGGGGTCTCAGGGCATCTCATGTCACTGTGAGCTAGCTGGTCTAAGACACAGGAACCATGGAAACCATCCCGTGCCTGGTTAGTGAGTAGATGCGCAGTGGGGCACCGTTCACTGCCTTGAAGGTGAATGTGGACTCCAGGAGCGAGGGCCGGGCCTTCTAGAGCTCCACCTGCCTTGAGGTCACAGGCCTGGCCCAGGCTTGCTGGACTTGCCCAATGCAGAACTTTCAGGGGTGAACTTAACCAGCCTGAGGGGCAGGCAGACCAGGGAGAGGCCAAAGGCACCCGTGGGACTCCCCCAGGACCACCACGAATCCCCTTCCCCTCCCTCTCTCCATCAGCGCCTCTATCCTTCCTGCCTGCCCAGCCCAGGTGCCAAACACCGGCCTCATCCGAAAAGTCCAGCTGGGCCCAGGGCAGTGATTCCCAGACCCAGCTGATCCCGCAGGGAGCTTTGGGTCCTGCTGGTCCCTGGGTTCTGGTGACAAAAGGACACGCAGGAAGGCAAAGTCCCCTCTGGATTTTTCGTCATGAGCCACCCTAGGTGCTGCACACTGCCAGGCTGCCTGATTCCACCAAGAGAATCTCAGGAAATGAAAAATAAGATTTTAGCTGTTAGATTTTAGGAGTCGGGGCTCTTTGAGAGATTGAAAACACCTGGAGGTTGGGTGCACAATGGAGAAGGGGCTGTGGGGACGTTTCCTCTTCCCAGTGGAATCCGTGATTAGTTACCGAGCAGCCTGGAGAAGCCCAGTCTTCACGGAATGGAAAAGCTGAGCCGGGTTTTCATGTACAAACCGAAAGCCGGGTGGTGCCCTCACAGCAGAGCTCCTGACCTCCCTGCCTGGCACGTCCTGGCAGGGGGAGGGTGGCTGCCTTGGAGACAGTTTATTGTGTGACGAGGAGGGAGACAGGAGAGCACAAGGCAAAAACAACAACAAATGGCTACGCCTTAAAAACTAACTTTAAAATGCCCAATTCAGGCAGTTTTCTGGCATTTTACCAAATCAGGCAGTTTTTTTGGCTTTTCCCACCATGTGACCGGGTCTGCCTTGCCCTGCCCCACCCCTGCTTGGGCAATCGTGCCCCCCGCTGAGCTCAGCAGCCTGGCGTGAGGTGAGGTGTCTGTGTGGCTGCTGTTAGCAAATCCACCATTCCGGGGATCAGCGCCTGGGAGCGGCTTCCCTGGATGGTGATGTGGCTGTTCCCTAACTTGCTCCTGGCCCAGTGACCTGTGGTGGCTGTAGGAGCCGCTGCGGGGTCGGGGCAGCAGTAGTGAAGGGCTTTGCTGCTCTCTGCAGTTGCGATGTCGCCCTCATTGTCCATTTCCTCAGCCTAAGGAGACCCGGTGGCATGGTGGACTTGGCTTCGTTCCTTCTTTCAGCTCAGGGGGACGTGCATTTTTCCTCGTTTGAGTCGAATTAGCAATGAACTTCCCCGCCCCAGATGGACAGCGTGGCATCGTCAGGGCCCAGCTGCAGCTTTCCAGGCCAATGGGTCTTCGTGCACTGTCTGATTTGGTTCTGACAAGCACGCGAGGCCGTGCGGTCGTTATTCCCACTTTACAGATGAGGAAACACAAGGTAAGGAACTCGCCCGAGGTCACAGGGACGGCTGGATGTAAAACAGACTCCTACGTGTACAGATTTAAAGATCGGTAAGAAGAGAATTTCAAATCTCAGCCAAAGCGAAGGTCAAGTCACTGCGTCTTGGCGACGTTCCCTTCACTCCCCAGAATGTTCCAACATGGCCAGTGAAGACACTGTGTCCCCCTAACCCTGGGGGAGAAGAGGACGGGCTTAATGAAAAGTAGTAAGTTTCCTCTTTCCCACTGTTGGAGATGCCGGCGTCCCCACATCACGGTCTGCGCTGCATCTGGTCCACTTCTGGGACCCATTTGGGTCCCTGGGCCGGGGCTTCCTGTGGATGAGCCGGGATCACACAGTGATGTGGGATTGCTCAGGGCTCCCCGTTCACTCCAGAGTGACCCCTGACCCAAAGCCAGTGCTGGGTGTTTGCGGAAACTGAAACCAGGGCAAGTCCGAATCAGACCCTGCAAAACAATGAGGTCTTTTGTGCGAATGAGGCGGGGGAGGGGCGGGGGGAGACCAGGCGCTTCCTGACGGGGTCTGCAGCACAGGTCACAGCAAGTGAATTCAGGGGGTGACCCTCAAAGGTCAGGTCACAGCCGAGCAGCACAGGCGCTGAGCTAAGTGTTCACAAAGGAGACGAACAAAGCGGCTGCTGTGGGAACAGTCAGTGTCGGTCAAGGCTGAGTCCAGGAGCTCGGCCCGCCGGGCGGCGACGGGGGCTTC
Source organism: Hylobates moloch (assembly GCF_009828535.3). Lineage (NCBI taxonomy): Eukaryota > Metazoa > Chordata > Mammalia > Primates > Hylobatidae > Hylobates > Hylobates moloch. The sequence goes on along the minus strand of NW_026652296.1, from coordinate 12,804,631 downwards.
ATGCTGGCTCCCTCAACAGTCAGGAGGGCCGTGTGCTGAGGAGGGTCCTCAGCGTCCCCAGGATTGCTGGTGGGTTCACCTAGTGGAATTGCAGGAGTGATTCCACTAGTCGAGATATTTTTCTCTAATGGATATTAAAGTGAATAAATAACTATTGATATAAAAATATACTTCCTATATTTATTTGTAAGTAAATTCATCAGACCCCACATACCCATGACTTCATGAGCCAAAGTTTGCTTCTCTCCCATGTGACAGCCTCGGCATGGGGGTCCCCTGGCTGGTTGGGCAGCTCCCAGGGCTGAGCCTCTGCTTGTGCTCTGTCATTGACAGAGCCAGTCTTGTGCTCTGTCATTGACAAAGGCTGTTTTTGTCCACCTGGTCCAAGGAGGTGCAAGTCACATCAGACAGCAGGGAAGAGGAGAAGGGCAAGTGGCGCGTACCCATGCATTTAAGGGTACACTGGGAAGGTACACCCCAGCTGCAAGGCAGGATGGGAAATTCAGTTTTGGTCCGGGCAGCTAAACTTTGGGATTTCCAGTGTTAAATGTAGGGGATGAGGAGTATCAAGGGTCAGCCTGCAGCCTCTTCCCCCTCTATGTGCTCCTGGAAGTCATCTACTCTCCTACCAGGGGATCCCACAGGGCATCCCACATTTTTTGAAAATTAGCTAATTAGGAGAGCATCCTTTCTGCACTACTGTGGAGGGGGTAGGGGCTTAGGCACGAGCAGTTCCCTAAGTCGTGGTACAGGGCCTCCCCCATCTTGGGAGAGCAAAGGCTGTCTACCGTGTCCACCAATCCTGATGCACACCCACACAGCTTTCCTGCTGCCTGTGCTGAGCCAGGCACTGTGCTTGAGATGTGCACGGTATTTGACATAGAGTCAGGGTGGGTGGTGCCCAGACTCCCAAGTCACTCCACGGTGAGACAGACTCATAGGGCTCCAAGGACAAGACAAAATAATTTGGCCTGGCCTCTTTGTTTTAGAGGTTGGTCAACTGGTGTCAAAAGCTGGAGAAGGACTTGTTCAAGGTCACAGGGCTGTAGGTGATGAAGCCAAGAGCCACCTGGGTCCCTGGGGTTTTTCCAGTGAACACCACCGTGACCTCACTGGTCCTGAATGGTCCCTTTTTAAATAAAGAGATACATGGTCATCAAATCAAACAACACTGAATCTGTCTGTTCCCTGCCCACCTCTTCTCAGAGACATCCACAAGTAATCCTTTAGCTGTTTCCGCACATTATTTCCAAATCCTGAAAGAGGAAGTTTGGCCAGGTGCTGTGGCTCATGCCTGTAATCCCAGCACTCTGGCAGGCTGAGGCGGGTGGATTGTTTGACTCCAGGAGTTCAAGACCAGCCTGGGCAACATAGCAAAACCCTGTCTCTACTAAAAAGACAAAAAATTAGTCAGACGTGGTGGTGTGCACCTGCAGTCCCAGCTACTTGGGAGGCTGAGGTGGGAAAATCACCTGAGCCCAGGAGGTCAAGGCTACAGTGAGCCAAGATCACACCACTGCACTCCAGCCTGGGAAACCAGAGTGAGGCCTGTCTCAAAGAAAAAAAGAAAAAAGGAAGCCAGGGAAGCTATTCATAGAGCTTTCAAGGTCTAGTGTTACCTAATGTCTGCTAAGCTAGATGAGGAGTTAGCTCTTATACCACCCACCAGCTCCTTTCCTGCCACGCTGTATGGTACATCACTATTTTTAATTGCATCATAATCAGCCTTTATGTCATGTGACCAGGTAAATGCTATTCTCTGCAGAGCTAAGTATTGTAATATAGTTGTATTTTCTTTCTTACACACCTTTCATTTTTCCTAGAGTTCGTAATTTTCTTGTTCTTTTTTTTTTTTTTTTTTGAGGTAGAGTCTCGCTGTCACCAGGCTGGAGTGCAGTGGCATGATCTTGGCTCACTGCAACCTCTGCCTTCCAGGTTCAAGCAATTCTTCGGCCTCAGCCTCCCAAGTAGCTGGGATTACAGGCGTGGCGCTGGCTAATTTTTGTATTTTTAGTAGAGACGGGGTTTCACCATGTTGGCCAGGATGGTCTCGATCTCCTGACCTCGTGATCCACCTACCTCAGCCTCCCAAAGTGTTGGTATTGTGAGCCACCGTGCCCAGCCTTCTTGTTCTTTTTATTTGCAAAATTTACTTGCATATTTCTCAATCCTCTGTCATTGAAGCCACTCCAGTGTTTTTCAAGCTGTTTTGATCACAACCCATCATAAGAAATTATTTTACAATGGAACCTGGTACATACACACACACACACACACACACACACACACACACCCCATATATATGAATACAAAGTTTCACAAAAGAATACTGATACCTTTTGATATTTTCTACTCAATTCTGTGATTAATGTTTTAAAATGCTAGTTGCACTCGCTGAACTGACGTTAGTTTGAGGAGCTCTGGGCCAGTCCCGAGAGGTCCTGCTCTGTGCACTCTCCTGAAACTGACCAGCTCCCATCTGGACTCCTCTCTGCTGCTCTCCTGAGCTTATCAGTTTTTTTGTTTGTTTCATTTTTGAGACAAAGTCTCACTCCATCACCTAGGCTGGAGTGCACTGGCGCGATCTAAGCTCACTGCAACCTCTGCCTCCCAGGTTCAAGCCATTTGCCTGTCTCAGCCTCTGGAGTAGCTAGGACTACAGGAAACTGCCACCACGCCTGACTAATTTTTTTTTCATATGTTTAGTAGAGACGGGATTTCACCTTGTTTGTCAGGCTGGTCTTGAACTGCTGACCTCAGGTGATCTACCCGCCTCGGCCTCCCAAAGTGCTGGGATTACAGGCCTGAGCCACCGTGATCAGCTTTATGATAGATCTCATGTCTTCTCTAATTAATTTTCTGCTTTTTATGAGTCATTGGCAAATTACGTATTGACAAAAACAAAATCGTAACTCTCCAGCATTTTATGTTTTCTTAGCATTCCTCAGTAACAGAAAATACTAATGAGAAGGAGAAAATTACAATGAAAGGAAGCAGGAGAGCAAATAAGAGATTCGACCTACACACGGTTTTGGTTCTGCATGAGGCCAGTCATACCCAGATGAAAAGTTAGACATCCAGCTACGTACATCCCTGGAGATACCCAGACGAGGGAATGGAATGTTCACTGTGGCTCTAAGTCAGAGCATCTCATTTAAGCTTTATGGACAGTCTGCACAGGATGTGTCTGTGTGGGGACTTCTCTTGTGCATCATGGGAGGTTTAGCAGCATCCTTGGCCTCACCCACCAGATGCCAATAGCATCCCCCTCTCCTAGTTGTGACAACTGAAAACATATCCAGACATTGCCAAATGTCCTCTGGGGGGCAAAGTTGCCACAGCTGGGAGCCACTGCTCTACAGGTTTGGACGCTGTGCCTGCAGTTCCATGCAGCATCACGGGCTATTGATCATGTGTCAGACGGAGCTTAAATTGGTCGATCGCATCCTCAAGTAGCCACTCCAGAGCGTGATTATCTGATACCTGTAATTTACCATCCTGGTTACATGGGGGGCAAACGTGGAATGATGCACATCAGCAGGCCCAGGGCCTGCTTTCCACGGACTCAGTGTTCCTGCTGAGCATGGCCTCGGTCTCCCCGAGTTATTAAAGACATTGACGCCTCAGAACTGACTCTGCCTCCACTTAATCAGCTCACCAGAAAATTACAAGAAAAATCATCTGCCACGTATGAAATTGCCGTTAAAATGGACTATTTCCTGCCACCTGGGGACAGGCTGCTGTTTCTCTTTCAGCATCGGTATCTGAGATGCTGTCTCTGGGAAAGAGCAATCATAGATGCTGTTGAGACACTCCATTGGCCAAGGTGTGTCCCTGGATTGAAACCAAAGTCACAACAATAAGCCTGAAACATACTGAGGAATCCGTTCCAAAGATGGCAAGAGCAATTTCAAACAGTGCTGCGAGGGCCCTTTGGGGTCAGGACAGGCCTTTCCTGGCTATCAAGGCGTTGATCAGCTGAGAGCACAGGCCCCATGCTGCCATGGCTCCTCCAAGCCAGCACTGCTCACTCCACCCATGGAATCCCAGCCAGGAAGGCCAATGTATCTGCGCCAGTGCCTGAAATGTCAATATCACAAAGCCAGCAGGAGGGGTGACCCGGTGGAGCTCAGCAAAGATGACATAAAACAGGCCACAAAGCTGGTTCACCAGGGTGCAGGAGGATTTGTCTGTTTTCTCCTGAGAACGGCTGCTCAGCTCACTCCACACAGCATTTCCATGCTTCATCCGTTAGCCCTGGAACGGGCCCCCTGGGAGCCATGGACCTTGGCAAACTCCACTGTAGGGGACCCTCGTGCTGACAGCTCACTCTTGTGGATAAATCCTGACTCTTCCCTGCATCTGGAGCCACCCCCAAGAACCTGATCACACAGCACACAGGAGGGGCTGTGAGCTGAGATGAAATCTGGGAATTGTCTTCCTTGTTATTAATTTAATTGTCATTCTGTCTGAGCAGTTTCATTTTCGGAGAGTAATTTGATCGCCCTTTTAGAACCCTGATCATCTCAGTGTCATGTTCTTAGAGGGAGGCCCCGGAAGAGGTGCCCACTGTAGTGTTCTTTTAATTAAATTCCTCTGTTCCTGCAATAATGTGGATGAAACACCTGCCCTGCAAGCAAAATACGCACTTGCTCCTATTCCCGGGACCCAGAGTGGGGTGGAGCTGACCACAGCGTGTGCGTTAGACGCCACTCTTCAGGCAGGTTCACTCCTGAGTCTGCACTCTGGGGACTCCCGCTGTTTCCCATCGTTGTGCTCACACCCACCCGGTTAGCAAGTGTGCATCCGGAGATGGATTTTGCAGGTGCTGAGCTGCTGGGTGGGTGAGCCGGGAGCTGGTGGAGAGAACGCAAAGGCCGGATTTCATTCGGTTCTTACCTGGAATATTTGAGATTGCAAGAAGAGAACTTTCCTTCTCTGCAGTCAGGCAGAGCTCAAGGCAGGTCCTCAGCCTTGTGAGATCAGCTTTCCAGCTCTGTCTGCCCACTTCTGCTCATGGAAGTCATGTTAGGATGCCTGTTTGTGTCCACGGACGAGGGGCTTCCCCTGCCAGCCAGCCTCATGAGTGGCAGCTGATGCTTTCCCATCCCCGGGTGAACCTCACTTCCATTTCACACAGTGCTGAACCAGGAGCAGGGAGAGGCTGTGATCCATGATCTCCCACAAATCCCAACAGACATGTTTTATAGTTTAAAATAGTTATACGAGTTCTTCTTTTTGGATATTATTTGTATGTGGTCAATTTACATGGTGTTTATAGCATGTTTGTGTTTTTTATAACGTCGGTTTGTGGGATCTGGGAGGAGAAGGGTTTTTATGAGGAAGATCTTTGGGGAGACAGAAACCTTGATGTGGGGAGCTGTGAGCGCTCCACTCAGGGCAGGGAGCACATTCAGGATGGGCTGGGCAGAGCCTCAGAGGCTCCTGGCTGCCCCTCTCTGGGTGTGGGGCCTGTGAGGCGACTCCATTTAGGAAGGGTCTGGCCACTTGAGGCAGGAACAAGCCCAGTAGAGCCTGCACTGCAGCTGAAGGAATGATCTGTTTGTTCTCTAAGAGGCCCCTGCAGGCGGGAGATGTTTTAAATAACCACCCACAGGCAGAGAGTAAAGGACTCAGTGAAGAAAGAAACTGGAGCTCAGTCCTTTGAGGGCAGAAACGCATCCCCCACACCCGCCGTGAGCTGAGCACGGCCACGCCTGGGCTTTGTGGGAGCCTGGTCAGGCCCAGCACCTGCTCTTTGTTGAACAGGGAGTAAGGGGAAGTTAGACAGCAGCAGGGACGTCCTTGACCTGACTGGTCCAGCCACCTCACTAGCATGTGGGGCGGATGAGGCTCAGGGAAGCCAAGGGACTTCTCCCAGATCCCCCGGGAATAGGACCTGAGGTCCCAGCTCCTGACTCCCAAGTCAGTGCTCTCGCTACGGCCCAAGGTTGCTCAGCACCTGCCAGGCCTGCGCGGAACACTTTAGAATCATTAGCCCCTTTAACCCTGACTGCCACAAACACATGAGGTTGGGATTGTACCCATTCTACAGATGAGAAACCGAGGCTCAGAGAGGGAGGTAGGAGGAATGAGACCCAAACCCAGCACTGTGACTCCAAAGAGCCCTTAACTTCTATATGCTCTTGAGATAAATATTCTACGCTGTGACAATTAGTATTTTCTCAGATTCAAAAAAAAAAAAAAAGCAAAAGCAATGTTAATTGTTGGGGACATGGTTCTGTAATTAGACATTCAAAGAAATTCCCAGAACTTTGCGGGTTAGCAGTGATGTTAAGTTACTACTGGCTTCTGCCCCTCCTACCTGGCCCTGCCCTAAGCATTTTTCTGGTGCTTAGTTGTTGAAACATCATCACAAACTTATAAGATATGATTTGATGTGACATCACTGCCCCTGTGTTAAGGGCGTGGAAACTAGGCAGGGAGAGCAGAAATTGCTTGCTCTAAAACCCTGAACCCATGATTCCATTTCCTTGAATATATGCCTGGGTTGGGGATTTGGAAACCTGTGGGAGGTTGTGTTATTGAGGGTCATTGTTCACATTCTCCATCTTCCTTCTCTGGATCCGTGTCCTCTGTCCGTGACTCTGTAGTCTGTGCATCTAGAGGCGGAGTCTGTTTCCTTGTCCTGTTGATGTTGGCTTTGGTTGTGTGACTTGCATTGGCCAATGGGACATCAGCAGGTGTGACGTGGGCAAAGAGGTGGCATGTGCTAGCACAGCGGGTCTTGCCTGCTTGTTCTCCTGCCTTCCATCATGAGATGAATATGCCTCTGGTTGTCCCTGGTCCAAGGAAGATGGGAGGCCCTCAGTACAGCAGACCTGAACCCAGTTCTCAGCTTGCAGCCAAGAAAAGCCAGTCCTGGCTCAGACGTGATGAACCCCATCAGACCTGTGGACATGAGAGTGAGAAATAAATACTATTGTTTGTAAGTGAGTTTGGGGTGGTTTGTTACACAGTGTGATTGTGAGAGTAGCTGACTGATACAAAACTAGAGACCCAACATGCTGCAGTGCTCACTAGCACCCAAATGCACCTGCCGTCAGGGCCATCTTCTCCGGACACACCATGCTTTCCATTGCCCCCGAGGCACCTTCATGTCAGATGATGGGTCCTTGCCCACCACATCATGTTGGCCCCTGTTCCCAAGGGGCAGGACAAGCTCTTCTGGTCTAGTTCAGTGGAGCGCTAACTCTGTGCATCGGAGGAGCTTTTGCTTGTTTGTTTTGTTTTTCTCTAATCAGACATGCAAGGACCCATTGAGTTCTTCTGATGCAGAGAAAGCCTGTGTGGCCATCATTATGTCGGTTTCTTTTTGACTTTTGTGAACTTTCTTTCACTAAACATTCGTCAAACCTAGAGCTGGCCTTTCTATGGTGACGATAAAATAGCCAGAGTGTTTGTGTCCTCTTTGGATCACGCTGACATTTCTGTCCACCCTGACATCTTCACTGGAGAGAATCCAACTGTGCCCCCGCCTGATGACTGTTCCTGTTGGGAAGTTTCTTACTAAATAACCATCAGCATCATTATCATTGTGCGTCTTTTGGACAGGAAGAAGGGAGGGCAAAGTTCTGTCCCAGCCTATTAGGAGTCAAGAGGGAAGGAGACGGGAGATGCTGACCTCTCACGGCTTCCCTAGGGGGTTCTGGCTGGGCTGCTCAGCTGTGTTGGGCTGCTCAGCATATGGTTCACAGCTCCCTAGGACCTCAGTATCATTCTTACCATAGGACAGAAGAGGACAGCAAAGCTCAGAGAGGCTGTGTAACTAGCTTTAAAATTTAGTTTCAACCTTAGAGTTAGGCTTTCCCTCTTCCTGATTATAAACTGAAATTATAATAACAGCGAGTCAAGGCTTTCTAAACTAAGCATATTCACAGCAATATTGATTATAATAACCAAAAAGAAAACAAGAAAAAAGTAAAAATTGTATTGTCCAGAAATACAAGATTGGTGAAGGCAGTTATCGTATATCTATATGAAATACATTGTAACTAATGAAATTTATGTCTTTGAAGGCTGCTTGATGGCCTAAAGAAACGCACATGGTATAATGTGAAGAAAACTCGAGGCAGAAACTGATGAATAAATTAGCAAAACTTCCAAACTAACTAAATTCAACATTTAGAATAAATCTTAATTTTATAAACCAAGTAGATTTTTTATGTGCATTAAAAACACTGGAGTTAGATTTTATTTTTTTCTCTATTTTCTAGGAATATTTTATAAACTTTTCAATTACTTTTTAAAATAAAAATAAATGAACATCCTTAAGAGTAAAAGTATAATAAAAGCATAGAGCAGCCTTGAGGTGTGACATGTAACTGTCTTATCATCTGGGACATTTTTTCGTTTCACAAATGCTCCCTTCTTCTTTGGGATGCCTCAGGGCAGGGGCCCTGTCTCCTCTCCGTCTTGGTGGTGCCAGGAACATATCATGGCCCAATAAATAATTGACAGCTCCTCGAAAGGAGTCCGTTCACTTCAGGTGGCTCACTAACTCCTCAAGGCTTTCTCTTAAGTGCGTTTCATTTGTTTTGATTTTTTTTTCAACTTAAATGGATGAAAATTAAAGCCAGGAGAGAGCTGCTGGCTCGCAGAGAGCTAGAAAAGAGAAAAATAAATGAGTGCAGTCCCTGAAGGGCCACAGGGTAGGGGCTGGACCTGGGCACCTGCCGTGTCTGAAAGTCCATTTTTTGCCCAGTTGTTCTCTAAGGCGCTATGATCTAAAAGTCAAAAAAGAAAATGGATGATGTATGGAACAACATTCAATATTGTTACTACAACGTAAGAAAGGTGGATTTAGAGATCAGAGAGAACGGTCCCTGCATTGGAGTCACTTGCTAACAGGTGTGTACCCACCCCTGCCAGGCACTGCTCTGGCTGCTGGGACAGGGCAGGGAACAAAACAACGCACCCCTGCCCCCTGCCCACCGCCCACCGCCCACTGCGAGGTTACTTTCGAGTCTGGCGGACAAGCAGTAGCCATTGAACCTGCAACTGCATGATGTGCGGGAGGTGGGGGCTGTTCTAAAGGACGATAGAGGTGAAGGGCCAGGCTGTGTCAGGGGTCAGGAGGCCTCTCTGAGGAGGTGAGCGAGCCCTGGGAAGAGCACCCCAAGCAGAGGCACAGCAGGTGCACAGGCCCCGGGGCAGGAGAGACCTTGGTGATCCTGGGTGAGGAACAGCAGGGAGGTGGGTGTGGCTGGAGCCACGTGACCGAGGGGGAAGTGGGAGATGAGGTCACAGGAGAGGGCGTGGAGTGAAGCAGTGAGGGGTGACCCGTAGCCTGTGGTCACTGTCTCCAGGTGGGCAGGCTCCGGTGGACAGCCAGGGCTCTCAGGGGTGGTCCTAGGGGCAGCAGCATCAGCACCCCGGGGCCCTGCTGGGAAAGCCAGCTCTCGGGCTCTGCTGAGACCTCCTGAATCGGAACCTCAGAGTGGGCCCAGCCATCGGAGTTTTAACAAGGCCTCCAGAAGATTCTGACACTCACCAGAGTCTGAGAAACACAGCAGAGCTGGAACCCGGGCTCCAGTTTTCACCCAGGAGACAGGAGGAGTCTAGGTGGAAGGGCAGGAGGGACTGGGGTTCCCCCCAGAAGGAGTGCCCCAGGATGATGCCACAGAAGGTGGACATTCGCTCCTCCTGGGAAGGTTCTCTAAGGGTTTCTTGGACAGGAAAGTGGCTCTCTGGGCTGCCTGGCATTGGAGATGCTGGGGGGTGAGTGACCTAGGAGCAGGCCTGCACCCGTGACTGAGGGGCGAGTAATAAACACCCCAGCTTCCCCTGTGTCTGGGTGACTCTGGGGAGCATCCTGTACACAGATCCAGGCTGCTCAGCAGGATCGAGTTGGGAAGGGGGTTCCAGGACAGGAAACAGCATGACTAGAGGTGGAAGAACCTTGGCATATGCAAGGCACTGTATGTAATTCCATCAGGCTGCAGTGTAAGCTTGCAGAGAGGAGGGAGAGTGGAGTGAGATGGAAAGTGACTGATGAAATGTATGTCTCCCCAGGAACGTCGGTCACAGATAAGCCCCCAGTGAAGGGACTTAGGAAGCCTCTCCCCCTTGGTGTTCTTTCCCCAGAGAGTCTTCAGAGACTGGAAATGCTTGCCAGGAAGGAAGAACCACTTTCTGTCCTCCATCATCAGGAGCACAGAAGAGTGAAGCTGGGCCCACATAGAGAAGCATCTCATGCTGTCTGCAGTGGCTGCAGCGCTCTCCTGGGGCAGGAGATGATCAAAGGTCAACATGACTTTGAAAAGGGGCTGGGAGAAAAGCCCCCAGTGCTGGCTCTGGACTCAGTACCCCAGGGCTCCTAAAGGGCTAAACATGACTAGATTGTAGTGAGCCTTTCCCAACATGCAAAGAAGCATCCAGGGATAATGTCTAAATACAGATGTGCTATTTCTCTCCTCTTTCTTTTTCAACTTTTCCATCACTCTCAGTGTCCTCACAGCAGCTTCCCCTTGTCCTGTGACAAACCTGGACAAGGTGCTTTGGGTGGGAGGCAGAGTAACATGGGACACCCTGAGTTCTGCATGTCTCTGCCTGTATTTCCCTCCTTCCTTCTAGTTCAAGGAGGTAAACAGGTGTGGCGACTCCTCCTGGCAGGGACTTTCACAGGACAGAGGCAGGAGCTACTTGAGAAAGATTTAGCTCATTGGAGGGAGGGGTGGAGCGGAGAGGGAAAGAGATGGAGGAGAAGATTACTGAAGAATGGAAAGGTGCAATGTTCCCCAGGTCCTAGGGATGCGCTGCACTGCAGAGGGTGGCAGTGAGGTCCCACACCTGCAAGCGGGAGTCGCTGGATTCCACAGGTGGCTGACCTGCTGACCAGAGATGTGAGCCCAGTTTCCTCTTCTGTAAAATCAGGCGTAGCCCAGTGGCTTTCAACCCTGGCTATATGTTAGTGACACCTGGGAAGTTTTAAATATTTCTGATGCCACATTGGACCCCAGATCTATCAGATCAGAACATCTGGGTTTAGTATCTTTAGTGTCCCTCAGGTGACTCAAATATGCAGTCAAGATGGAGAGCACTAACCTAAGCTAAGTCCTGTTTAATGAGAATTTCGAGACCAAGAAACACTTAGAGCAGGGAGGATCCTAAGAAATCACCTGATGCAACTCCTACCATTCGCAGGGGAAGAAACTGGTTTTCAGAGAGGCCAAATCATTCACCCAAGGACACAGAGCATGCAAGTGGCAGAGCCATTTCCAATACTCCCGCTGCCTCTTGACCTCCCTAGAAGACCCGCTTGAAGCTCTCAACTTCACATGGGATCCCTGATTCCAGGAAGGAAGCCCAGGCCTCCTGGTGGCTCAGTGAGTTACCCTGTAGCAGTGGCCCTGAGGCCCCTCCTTGAAGAACAATTCCAGGAGGCTTGAAATGCTCTCCAAGATATAGAAAAGGAAGATGTGCCTGGAAACTGGAGAAGATTGCACGATGGATGTAAATATTTGGGTTTTGTGGCTTCTTTCCCCCTCAAAAAATAAACATGGCAGAATTGCTTCTTACTGAAAGGGCGTCTGGGTTTCATAAACAGACCATAAAGAGGCAACCGAAGACCCAGAACATCCCCAAATCAGCATCTGTCCCTGCCATCTGGCTGTACCTCCATCCTCCTCGGTCTCTCTCTCACCCAGGCTCACAACACAGGGAAGCGCTCTTGCCTTTTGGAAAAAGGACGGCCTTCTCCCCACCACTTGTCTCTTGGCTCCTCCCACAGGTGGAGGATGAATCTGATTGGTGGGAAGATAAGCCGCTGGGCTCCTCCAGTGGGCGGGGCTAATATGCAAATGGTCAAAAGAGTTAGGATGCATTTGGCAGCAACTAACAGAATATGCAGCTAAAAGTGTCCTATTTTCTTGCTACCTAAATTGGGGTCCATGAACCAGCAATATCAGTTCATTAGAAATGCAGAATCTCAGGTAATACCCAACACTTACTGAATCAGAATCTGCTTTTCTTTTTTTAACAAGATTACCCAGGTGATTCATATGCATATTAAAATTTTTAATTACTTAGAGTCACGTTTATTTCGTTTAAGCTTTCTACCTGGCTAAATATCTAATTATATATTAATTCCAAAGCTTCCCCAATGCCCCCACTACGTTTTCCTGTTTGAAAAAAAAATCACGATACCAAAAGGAATTGATTTCTGATATGTAATATATATTATTTAGCTGCCTTCGTGCAGTTCAGGAAATGGGTTCTCCACATTAATTCATGGAGCCACAAAAAATTTAGTGCAATTTGGCTACATAATTTTAGATTCACAGGTGATTGTAAGACATATGAAAAATCTCACATGCACTTCACTCATTTCCCCCCAATAATATCATCTTCCTAATTATAGTGAAGTTTCACAACCAGAATATTGACTCTGATACAATCCATCTATCTGACCCAGATTTCACCAGTTTTATATGCACTAATTAGTGTGTATTTAGTTCTTTGAAAGTTTATTATATATTTGGATTCGTGTGACCACCACCATTAAGATTCAAAACAGTTCCTTCCTAACCATTCCTCACGCTGTCCTTTTATAGCTTGTTCCATGAAGAGCAGGTCTATGGAAACCTTTCCCCAAAGGCCCAGCGAACTGAGAGGCTGAAGAAAGAAGCTGACCAATCCAGCTTCTATGAAAGAAACATTTAGTAGGGACCTACTAAAGCGATATCTCAGGTGGCTGCCAAACTGTGGAGCCCTACACCCACTCTCCAGAAAATATCCTTTAGATAGGAAGCTTTTGTTTTTGTAAAATACGTGCAACTACTCACACCTCAGACTGTGACACTTGTGACCACTGAGGAGGTTAGATAAACATATTTATGAGGGGTTACCTATGCTATAGGCATTGTTTCTTTTTCTTTTTATTATACTTTAAGTTCTAGGTTCACGTGCACAACATGCAGGTTTGTTACATATGTATACATGTGCCATGTTGGTGTGCTGCACCTGTTAACTCGTCATTTACATCAGGTATATCTCCTAATGCTATCCCTCCCCCCTCCCCCCACCCCATGACAGGTCTGGTGTGTGATGTTCCCCACCCCGTGTCCAAGTCTTCTCATTGTTCAATTCCCTTTATGAGAGGTTATCTACACTATGAGAGCACCTTAGTATGCAAGAGTCAAACACCGGTCATCATGGCGGTTTTGCTTCAAGATGGTGTCACTCTTGCCACACAAAAGGTTGTTTTCCTACATAGCTATACTCTTCTCCTTCCTTCCTTTACTCCTAATGCCTGGAAACCACTATTCTGCTGATAATTTTGTCATTTAAAGAATGCTATAGTGGCTGGGCGTGGTGGCTCACGCCTGTGATCCCAGCACTTTGGGAGGCTGAGGTGGGTGGATTGCTTGAGGTCAGGAGTTCAAGACCAGCCTGGCCAACATGGCGAAACCCCGTCTCTACGAAAAATACAAAAATTAGCCAGGTGTGATGGCAGGCGCCTGTAATCCCAGCTACTTGGGAGGCTGACGCAGGAGAATCGCTTGAACCTGGGAGGTGGAGGTTGCAGTGAGCCGAGATTGCACCACTACACTCCAGCCTGGGCTATAGAGCAAGACTCAGCCTCAAAAAAAAAAAAAAAGATACCTAAGTGAGATTATATAGTGCATAACCTTTTGAGATTGGCTTTTTTTCACTGAGCTTAATTCCCTGGCGATTCATCCGTGCCATCACAGGTATTAATAGCTTGCTCCTTTTCATGGCTGAATAGTATTTCATAGTAGAGATGCACCAGTTTGTTTAACTCATTCATTGAAGGACATTTGGGTTGTTTTCCAATTTTTCACTATTATCAGCAAAGTTGCTATGATTATTCGTATATAAATTTTTGTCTGAATACAAGTTTTCATTTCTGTGGGACAAATGCCCAAGAGTGCAAATGCTGGGTTATGTGGTAAGCACATGTCTAATTTTTGGAAGAAACTGCTGAACTGTTTTCCAGAGCCTCTGTGTATCAGCAATGTATTGTATGAGCAATCCAATTTTTCTATACCCTTGCCATCATTTACTGTTATCACTATTTTTTATTTTAGCCACTTTCATGTGGGTATTTAGTGATTTTAATTTGCATTTTCCTTATGGATAATGATGTTGAACATCTTTTTGTGTATTTACTTGCCATTCACATATCACCACTGGTGAAATAGCTGTTCATGTCTTTTGCTCATTTCCTAAATGGATTTTTTTTTTACTGTTGAGTTTTAATAATTCTTTATATTATTCTAGGCATTAAACCCTTTGTAGGATAAGTGGTTTGAAAATATTTTCTCCTAGTACATAGCTTGTCTTTTCATCCTCTTCACAAGGCCTTTCGCAGTGCAAAAGTATTAAATTTTACTGAGGCCCAACTGATCAATTTTTCCTTTTGTGCATTGTGTTTTCTGTGTCAAGTCTAAGAACTCTCCTTCTAGCCCTGGGTCCTGAAGATTTTCTCCTAAGAATTTTTTAAAAAGCTTAATAGTTTTACATGTTACATTATGAGTCCAAAATCCATTTTTGAGTTAATTTTTGTATCACGTATGACAGCTAGGGTGTGATTAATTTTTTGTCTATGTATGTCCGATTTTTTTTCTGACACTATTTGTTGAAACGGCTATTGAATATTAAAGTTCTAGAAGCACAGGCTTGAATTACAAAGGCATTTTTTTTTAAACTCACTTAACAAAAAGTCCAGAAAAGGCAACTCCAATTTGGCTTACTCTCTAGCTCTAGGAGGTCTCTGTCTGCATCTTTGGGATCCTCTGGTCTTCGCCTTGGGGTTTCCGGTGGCCGTCATGGCTCCAGCATCACCAGCCTGTGTCCAGAACAGAGGAAGGGAAGGACAGCTGGGAGATTTTTCTCCTGTGTGGCTTGGGAAATCTTTCCCAGAAGCCTCTAGTAGATGGCCCTTAGGTCCCATTAGCTATTAATAGAACTGGATGACAGGCCTACTCTCAAACCAATCACAAGAGAAGGGGAGAGGATTACTGTGATTGGCCTTGAACCACTGACCAATCACGTTGCTCCCACTTAGGGCTGAGGCAGGGCCACCTTCCTTCAGCACATTGTTTTCTACTGGAGAGGTGAACAAACGTGTGGCTCTGTTACCAAGGAAGAAAGGAGAGTGGTTGCTCAGTGTCTGCTGTGAACCTGGCTGTCCCTATGTGTCCTCTCTCCTCTGTGTGTGTGTGTGTGTGTGTGTGTGTCTTGCAGACATCAGTGCACAACACACCACAGCCCTATAATTCAGTGGAGTGTTTATCTGCTCGGCAGACTCCACTGTCCCCACAGTCAGGGTCCAGGCACTAGAAGGTATGTGGCAGGAAGCAGAGGAAGACCCAAGCCACAGACCCCCATCCAACTTTGAGTGCAAGCAATGGAAACCGACTCTGGATTCCTTGATTTAATTTTTTGAAGACATTTATGGGAAGAAATGGGGTAGGTTTGTAGGAAAATTAAATGTGAAGAGCCAGATTCACGGGGCTTGGGGGCATCAGGGCAGCTCCTGGGTCCTCTGCGTGGCCATCAGGGTGAATCCACTCATGTGTCACTGTTCACGATTCAGGTCCCCACAGGAGGACAGGATTGTCCTGTCTTGGCCATATGTTAGCCCCTGGACTCGGGGACAGTGTTGTCATTTGGCTGAAAGTCCCTCCTCACCACAAGGACAGGGATGGGGAGTTTCTCAGTGGAAGCCCAAGGATTTGCTTAGGCCTGGAGAGCAAACCCCACACGCCCTCCACACATCACCTGCACAAACATCCCTCCAGCTGAGCTAGCCTGCTCACTGCCCCTCAGACATTCTTCCCTCCCATCCTTGCTTGTGCTGGGACCCCTCCTGGATGACTTCCCTCTCCTGCCTGCTCTTCTAACTTTCATGGTCCTTCAAGACTCTAATTAAGCCACCCTCCTCCTCCAACAAGCACCAGCCATTGCTGCTGCTGTGTCGAGGTTTCTGAACCTCAGCATTATTGACATTTAGGGCTGGGCAATCTCTGTTGTGGGACTGTCCTGCGCATTGTGGGATGCTTAGCAGCATCTCTGGCCTCTACTCAGTAAATGCCAGTTACGCCCTTACCTAGTTGTGACAACCAAAACTGTGTCCAGACATTAGCAAGTGTCCCTGGAGGGAGAAACTGCCCCTGGTTGAGAGCCACTCCTTTTCTGAACCTGAGTCATTAAGATTTACTGCCATAGCAACTTAATTACATCGTGATGTTTACTTAACTTCTCACTGCTGCTTATTACTTTGGCAGACTGTAGCCAGCCAGAGAGCAGCCAGGTTAACCCATACCGTGGCCCCACACTAAGTTGTCTCCCACACTGTGTAGGGATGGCTCAGTGCACATGGAGCATAGCGGGGTTTGGGCTTGATGGCTTTGAAGCCTCTGCTAGACTGGGAGGCACACAGCTTGGTACCACGTCTGGATGCAACGTCATGTTCCTGAGGCAGGATGGTGCTTGTGTACTGAAGACAGTTTTGCTGGCTGTGATGAAGGGCAGAGCTCTCAGTGGATCCTGTGGAAACCAAAGCCTGCTGTAACCCCCCAATAGTAACAGCCATCCGCTCCACCTCTGGGCCCAGGCACGCCTCACGGGAGCTCTCTGCAGGCACTGTCTCATCCATAACGAATTAGGTATCAGTGTCTGGTTTTTAGAGATTCGGAAACTGAGGCCAGAGCATTCTAATGTCCTAAGCACATTCACGGTGAGTAGGTGCAGAGCTGGCTTCCGCCTGCGGGGTCTGAGTCTAGGGTCAGTGCTCGTAGCCACAATTCTCGTAGGCTACCCAGGCCCACTGTCTCCTTGAGCACCCATGTGCCCCATGCAGCACGTAACTTGTAGGAAATGAAGGCGTTTGCCAGCCTTTGCCTGTGTCCAATGTGAGCTTATCTCCTATTTAGCACAAAGCCTTTATTAAATTAGAGTTACTGATTTAGTGGATACATCACTTTACTCTGTCATCTTGACAGTGATAAGATCTGCATTTTGCTCACTTCTGGATCACACGATCTAGCAGAATTCTTGATGCATGGCAGGAACTCATCATTATTTGCCTCATTTAATTGAATTGTATTATGTTTCTGCGGACACTTCATCACACCTAACAGTGTTTTGCACAAAGTAATTGTTAAAAAATACTTTTCAAAGGGCTAAATGTTTGATCAATCAATAGGTTTTTAATTGAGTATCCTTACAAGTGAATATCATAAACTGACGATAAAAGTGTTTTTATGACTGTGTGTTGGTTACCCGGATTAAATATTTCTTTAAGCCTCAGAGTGCATGATGATTCAGTTCTTCTGATTTTAAGCTCGGATCTATTCAGTGAAGAGATATGCAGGTCTGGAAGCCTCTGAAATTTATAATGTGGATGCTGGGAACCCATGATGCTGGTGGCCAATTTTGAAAATTGTTACAGAAATTTATATTCATTAGAAATGATGGCAAGTTCTGGAATGGTATTCTGCAGAGTCAATTTAAAGAAATTGTTTCAAGGAGATAACTGAGGAAGCAGCAAGCAGAGACACTAACTTGGATGTGACATCGCTGAGAGACGAAACTCAGCTTGATGAATGGAGCCAAGCCAGGAAAGGGCTGTGGACCTGTCCCAGAGGGTCCACCTATTTTCTGACAATTGGCAATGTTATCTATTAACTAGAAATCTGTTATGGGACAAGGAGAAGATTGGCTGCAGCCCTCGGAGAATAAGACAGGTGTCCTCTTGGCTTCTATATAATATGCTTCTAAGCAATGTTTTAGGATTTATCAGCCGTGAGATCCTTGGATATTTAACCAAGTCCCCCTGAGGGCTCTAACATGGCAGTGATGGGAAATAGAGCTGGGGGCAGGGGAAGAGAAGCTGGGATGTAGCTTTTACCCCTAAGCACATTCTCCTAAAGTGATACCTTTGCAATAATCTGTTTCAATAATATGTTGACATGGGCAGTATTAAGACAATAATCAGAAGAATTTAGAGGAAGCATTCTGAAATATGCAAGTGCAGCTTAAGTGGCCAGAATGTGAGACTCTCAACTGGAGTCCAGGGTGAAGAATCTACATGAAAGTGTGCTCGCTCACCCGCCCCCACAAATGGCACAGAGTCCATCCAGACCCACCCCCAGTCCACCGCCCAGAGTTAGGACCAGCCTCTGACTCTGCGACTTACAAGATGGGAGAGTGGGAGTGGAGGAACTATCCCCCTCTCTGGAGGAGGAGGAAGCCTCAGGGCTGCAAAAGCTGCAGGCACATTCTTCTCTGGTGCTCTGTCATGGGATTCATGCTGCAGCCTGCATGACTTTCAGAGCCAGAGCTTGGAACTGCTTATCCTATGCTGAGAGTTTCTTTTGCAAAGGGTTGTGTCTCCTGCTGGGAGTGCAAATAAATCTGCATCACCTTCCAGGCAGGGAGGGAGAGGACTAAAAGAACGGCACCAGCAAATCACTTTAAGCAGGCAACAAAACCACAAAAATAAACCCTTGAAAATGGGACTGAATGACACGCCCACATCACTGATAAGTGCCGTTTTCAGCAGTCCCATCTCTTCGCCAGAGAGATCAGTCAGCTTGGACTCTTGTTACCATCACATTCGGCACCAGGTATCTGCTGCGCTCTACAACCATTCTTAAGTTCCTGTGCAGTTGGCCCTGTAACCGGGAGCTGAGTTGGTTTGAAAAGCCCTAATTACAAGGTTTAGTGTTTTTCTTTGTAAAAGGGATTTTTGAGTTTAGAAACAAAGTGACTTTAGGTACAAACAGATACAAAGCTTCAAAAAGTAGTTTATTTTTCATTCTGTGCCTCTATTCACCCAAAGCACAACCCTCCACCTCACTCCATCCCTGGCCAAAAACTGTGGCAGGGGAGGTTGGAGAGGTAAGCACAATATTTTCTTTAGGCTTGGAGTGTAAAGACCTCCCTAGGTCGCATGTCATTTCCAAATGTTGCAATCTTTCCAATTGATCTCATCCAGAGCTCTTTGTCTCAGGACCAAGAGAATTAAGGAGCATGGACACAAAGGGTGAGGTTGGAGCGAAAGTTTAATAAGTAAAAGAAGAAAGTTCTCTGCCACAGAGATGGGGCCTGAAAGAGGGTTGCCATTTTTACAGTTGAATGCAAAGGCTTTTATAAGAAACTGATGAGGGCTGGGCATCTCATTTGTATAAGGCTCGAATTTCTGGTAGCTCCACCCCATCCTCTTAATGCACCTGTGGCCCCTTAGCTTGAGTTACTTAATACTGTTTGTTCTTCTTACTGTGCATGTGTTAGGGGATGGAATTTTCCATTGTGGGCATGTCTGGGTAAGTCACCTGTGTAGCCTTTCTTACCTGTGCAGTTGTGAGCATGTCTCAGGCAAGCTCCCCTGTGCAAGTTCCCTTATCTGTGCCTGTAGCTCGAGTTTATCAGGCTGTTCTTTTGGTTGAAAGAATTCAACGGAGGACCCACCCTAACTGCCTGCCTGACTGGTTTCTTGTTTTCTGCTTTCTCACCAATTGCCCTTGGAAACTCATCATCGGAGATCCTCATGGAATATTGAGGTGCAAGGGGCCCTTGGAGTTGCCCTGTTGTTGGGGTGGGTACCTCAGTGAGTGAGGTCCTGCAGGAAGGCTGGGCTATGAGCCCCTGCACTCGGCATCAGGACTCAACTCCTCTGGTCTGTCTGGGGTCCTTCCTGGGCATTACCCTGACTTCTGGGCCCCACTCGTGACAGAGATCTTTTTATACAGGTGACTTTCTTGCTGGACATCATCTCAGCCTCCTTTTTTTGTGCAACAGTTTAGAAGCCCCATTAAGAAAAAAAAAAAAAAAACTTTACTTTTTAGAAGTGGACTAATCCATACTTCAAATTGTCAACCCACACTGTGATGGTGGAGCCATGGGGGTCTCCAGGAAGTGGATTATTCCCTAGACCCCTCTCTTCCAGAGAAGTGCATGGTGTATGTGTGTGCATATGTCCATGTGCACTGGGGTGTGTGCTTGTGAGCACATGTGCTGGGTGTGTGTGTGTGTGTGCACATGTGTACATATGTGGAGGCCAGAGCAGCTCCATTTTGGAAGTGAATCCACCGTGTTGGCTTCTGATTACTCCCAGTTTCAGGAAGACTTCTAAGATTTTCAGTTTATCTATTGCTCCTTGTGTAAGAGGAGGTACTTATTGTAAATCCTGCCCTTAGTTCAAACAACCTTGATGTTATCTTACTTCAATAGTTCTACACATCCCTTCTGAATCACCCTTTCCCTATGGGTTTGGGGAGTAATGGTGTGGGGATCCACCACCTTGTCTCGCCTCCAACCAGGAGACAGACATGGCTTTTGTTTGCACATCCCTATTACATGTTTCTTCCTAAGAAACTGGATTTGTCAGCCTCTCTGTTCAACCTTTAAGCCTCCTTGGAATTTTGAGGGTAGGCTTGCATAGGCCTGGCTGCTGTGGAACAGTGTGCTTGTATGAGCATGTGTGTTTTGCCTCTTCTGTTAGCATGATGACCCTGGAGGCCAGCTCTCTGCATCCATTTTCTCTGTGAGTCCTGCAGCCCCCATCCTTAGGAGTTAACAGTGTCTGGTTTAACTCAGGAGTATGGGAAGAGAGCTGGAAGCAGAGTCAATTACTTTTTCAAGTATAGACCATCCAGACTGACTAAGAAAGGTGAACTATTTCATCATGAAAACATTTGGTGATCTGAAGATGGGTCCACAGCAGGGTCACATTCCCCTCGCCACTGTGATTCATTCACAGGTGATCACATAACCCAGGGCTAAGCCAATGAATGCACAGTATTCCCCTTAGCCACTGAAATTGGTTCAGAATTGATCCAATCAGAGTGAAGACAGAACTTTTTCAATTGTAATAGACTATTTCTTAGAGCAGTTTTGGATTAACAGCAAAATGAGCAGAAGGTTTCAGAGGTTTTTCACATATCCCTGGCCCCCTCATCTGTACATCTTCCCTATCAACATCTCACACCAGAGTGACACATTTGTTAAAATCGATGAACCTACATTGACACATCATTATCATCCAAAGACTATAGTTCACATTAGGCTCCATTCTTGGCTTTGTACTTTCTATGGGTTTGGATAAATGTACAGTGACATATGTTCATCCTTATAATATTATACAGAGTATTTTCACTGCTCTAAAAACCCTTTGTGCTCCACCTGTTCATTGCTCCCTTTCCCCAGTCCCTGGCAACCACTAATCTTCTGATCTTCTGTCATAGTTTTGCGTTTTCTATAATGTCGTATGGTTGGAATCATATAGTACGTAGCCTTTCAGGCTGGCTTCTTTCATTTAGCCATAGGCATTGAGGGTTCCTTCTTGTCTTTTCATGTCTTGATTGCTCATTTCTTTTTAATGCTGAATAATATTCCATTATCTGGATTTATCACAGTTTATTTATCCATTTGCCTACTGTAGGACATCTTGGTTGCTTTTAAGTTTTGACAACTATGAATGAAGCTGCTGTAAATATCCATATGCAGGGTTTTTTTGGTGGACATGAGTTTTTAACTCATTCGGGTAAATACCAAGGGGCATGATTGCTGCTGGATCGTATGGTAAGAGTAGGTTTAGTTTTGCAAGAAACTGACAAATTGTCTTCCACAGTAACTGTACCATTTTGCATTCCTGCCAGCAATAAATTAGAGCTCTTATTACTCCACATCCTCATCAGCATTTGTTGTCAGAGTTTTGGATTTTCTCTATTTTAATAAGTGGTTACTGGTATCTAATTTTTTTTTTTTTTTAAATAGAGATGAGGCCTCCCTACATTGCTCAGTCTGGTCTCAAACTCCTGGGCTCAAGGGATCTTCCCATGTCGGCCTCCCAAAGTGTTGGAATTACAGGTATGAGCCAACTGGGGCCAGTCTCATTGTTTTAATTTGCATTTCCCTAATTGCATACTACAGCGGGCATCTTTTTATATGCTTATTTGCCATCTATACGTCTTCTTTGGTGAGGTGTAGGTTAAGATCTTTGACCCATTTTTAGTCGGATTGTTTTCTTATTGTTCAGTTTTAAGAGTTCTTTTTATATTTTGGGTAACAGTCCTTTATCAGATGTGTCTTTTGCAAATATTTTCTCCCAGTCTGGGGCTTGTCTTTTCATTCTCTTGACAGTATCTTTTGCAGAGCATTACATTTCAATTGTGATGGAGTTCAGCTCATCAATTCTTTCTTTCATGGATTATGCCTTTGGTGCATCTATAAAGTCATCACCAAACCCAAGGTCATCTTAATTTTCTCCTATGTTATCTTCTAGGAATTTTATAGTCTGCCTTTTATGTTTAGGTCTGTGTTCCATTTTTGAGTTACTTTTGTAAAGGATGTAAACTGTGTGACTAGGTTCATTGTTTTTGTTTTTTGTTTTTTGTTTTTGTTTTTGCAGGTAAATGTCCAGTTGTTGGAGCAGTATTTGTTAAGAGGTCTTTGCCTCATTTGTATTGGTTTTGCTCCTTTGTCAAAGATTAGTTGACTCTATTTTGTTGGTCTATTTCTGGGCTCTCTATTCTGTTTCATTGATCAATCAGTGTGACCAGTACCGTACTGTCTTGATTACTGTAGCTTTACAGTAAGTCTTGAGGTCAAGTAGTGTCAGTCCTCCAATTTTGTTCTCCTTTACTCTGTGTTGGCTATTCTGGGTCTTTTATTTTTTATTTATTTATTTTTTTTTTATTTTTTTTGAGACGGAGTCTCGGTCTGTCGCCCAGGCTGGAGTGCAGTGGTGTGATCTTGGCTTACTGTAACCTCCGCCTCCCAGGTTCAGGCAATTCTCCTGCCTCAGCCTCCCGAGTAGCTGGGACTACAGGCACACACCACCACGCCCAGCTATTTTTTTTGTATTTTTAGTAGAGACGGGGTTTCACCATGTTGGTGAGGATGGTCTCAATCTCCTGACCTTGTGATTTGCATGCCTCGGCCTCCCAAAATGCTGAGATTAGAGGCGTGAGCTACTGCACCGGGCTATTCTGGGTCTTTTACTTCTCCATAAAAACTTTAGAATCAGTTTGTCAATATCCTCAATATAACTTGCAGGAATTTTGATTGGGATTGCATTGAATCTATTGATCAAGTTGGGAAGAGCTGACATCTTGACAATATTGAGTCTTCCTATTCATGAACATGGACTATCTCTCCATTTATTTAGCTTAAAAAATTCTTTGCCTCAGAGTTTTGAAGTTTTCATCATATGGAAGTTGTACATATTTTGTGAGTGTTATAACTATTTCATTTTGGAGAGTGCTAATGTGAAAGGTATTGCATCTTTAATTTCAAATTCCACTTGGTCATTGCTGCTATATAGGAAAGTGATTGACTTTTGTATATCAGCCTTGTACTTGCAACCTCACTATGATAATTTATTAGTTCTAGGAGTTATTTTGTTGATTATTTCAGTTTGTCTGCATAGACAATCCATACCATCTATAGGCAAAGATAGTTTTATTTCTTTCTTCTCAATCTATATGCCTTTTATTTCCTTGTCTTTTCTTAGCTAGGACTTGCATTATTTAGGACATCCAGTGCAATGTTGAAAAGCAGTGGGGAGAAGGAACATCCTTTTCTTGTTCCTGATCTTAGTGGGAAAGCTAAGTGGAGTTTCTTGGTATTAAGTGTGATGTTAGCTATGGGATTTTTGTAGCTATTTATTAAATTGAGGAAGTTCCTCTCTATTCCTAGCTCACTGAGTTTTTATCATGAATGAGTGTTGAATTTTGTCAAGTGCTTTTTCTGTAGCTATTGATATAATCATGTGCTTTTTCTTCTTTAGCCTGTTGATGTGATGGATTACATTAATTGATTTTGAAGATAAGACTTTGGATTAACAGCTGGGAAACAGAAGCTTTTTCCCTTCTGGAAAGTGAGGATGCAAACAGTAGTCTGTGACCACAAGGAAATTCCGAGGGAATGAAGTCTCTGGCATTGGAGTCAGAGCAAGAGATGCACAAAGAAACAGAGCCAAGACTGATCAAACCCATTTGAGGCCCTCTACCTCAACTGGAGAAACCTAAATGCTCCCTTTAATGTTTAGTTCAGTTTGATTTTTGTTGTCATTGTTTGCAACACCAAACATGCTAACTGATATATGCCTTACCCCTCAGGTATTTAAGAAGGGCGGCGGGGGGCTGGGCACGGTGGCTCACGCCTATAATCCCAGCACTTTGGGAGGCCAAGGCAGGCAGATCACAAGGGCAGGAGATCGAGACCATCCTGGCTTACACGGTGAAACCCTATCTCTACTAAAAATACAGAAAGTTAGCCGGGCGTGGTGGCGGGTGCCTGCAGTCCCAGCTACTCGAGAGGCTGAGGCAGGAGAATGGCGCAAACCCGGGAGGCAGAGCTTGCAGTGAGCCGAGATTGCGCCACTGCACTCCAGCCTGGGCGACCTCTAAAAAAAAAAAAAAAAAAAAAAGAAGAGGGGGGCTGAGAAGGTGTCAGGGATGTTCCAAAAGGGATTTCTTTTTGTGAGTTGAAGACAGGTCTGTGAAAAGCTGTGTGAACTTCCTTCTAGCTGAATGACATAACAGATAACACTTGTTCTCTGGAAAATAGATGTGCACACATACATGCGTGTGTGTGTGTGTGTGTGTGTGTGTGTGTGTGTGTGTGTGTGAAAGGTGGGAAAATAATACGTCTTAGAGCAATAAAGAAAGAACGCTAATATGGCTCTTTCAAACCTCGGCGAAGCTGGTGGGAAGAGCAGCTCAGGCGCATTTTGTGAACTGAAGGTTCTGTGCACCCGAGTGGGGTCTGAGTACTTCCAGGGAGGATGCTTGGCTTCTCTCTGCAGAACAGGGTATGCATGGTCTACAGGGAAGCTCCTGGCCTCCTGCTGACCCAAGAAACAACTTGACCAAGGGACAGAGCAGGGAGAGTAAAGGCTTCAATATCTCTGCCTAACTGTGTTTAGGCTTGACCTTGAAGAGGCCAGGGTGGAATTCATGACCACAAGCACATCCCTAAGACCAGAAATGCTGCCACATTCTCCCTGATGAATCCATTGTGTTGTCACCATGGCAAGCACCACAGGTGGGGTCTGGCCTGGCTGGCGCGTGTTTGCAGCAGTTCCCTTTTAGGATCCAGGAGCATCTTAGGCCTATGCAATCTTGCCCGCAGCTACCACAAAGTCTTACTCCTCTCAGCAGCAGGTCCAAATTATCCATGCTGTAGGCCTCAATGTTGGCATGAATTGGCAGCATGGCATTCGCTAGGAAGCATTCTTTATTTAAAAAAACAAAAAACAAAAAACACCCAACATTATTATTTAGTTCAGTTCCTCTGTTCTGGCTTCATGAAACTTAAAAATGCCCCTTGTTGGAAAAAAGAGATGATTTGGTCAGCTCTTGCTGAAGGCCAAATAAAGAGGGCTGGATTTCCCCACGTTGGGTCACATGATCTTTGCTAATTTTCTCTCACCCCCATCTAAGGGCATCCTGCAGCTGGACTTCAGCCATAGAATGTGAGTAAGATGTATAGTCAGCTGTTTCTATCCATGGGTTTTGTATCTGTGGATTCAACTGACTGTGAATAAAAAACATTTGGAAAAAAATAACAATTTAAAAATACAGATTAAAAAATCAATATGTTGTGCAGAATCTGGATGTAAATAAACTAAAACAAAAAAACAAAAGTTAAAAAGAAAAATTCAAAAAGTCAGTATAGTATAAAAACTATTTACATAGTATTTACATCGTGTTAGGTATTGTAACCTAGAAATGATTTAAAGTATATGGGAAGGTACGCATAGGTTAGATGTAAACACTGTGTCTTTTTATACAAAGGACTTTAGCATCTGTGGATACCTGTGGGGGGGGCGGTCCTAGAATCAATTCTCCAGGGATACCGAGGGACATCTATAATTGTCTTTTTATGAGGAGATCATCAATATGCTGCCCTAAGGCCAATTCTACTGGCACTATACATGGTAATAGTCACAGGAGTCACAGTACCTGTAACTGTGAACAAATATAGATCCACCAAATGGCTAAACTTGAAAGACCACAGATTCAGTAGAAGAATCTCAGTGGGAGCATTTAAGGGTAAGTTCGATCACTTCTTAAGTGTAAACACAGTACACTTTTGCATGGACACACACATGTGACAACCCTCAGGGGAAGATACAGATCATTTCCAACAGCCAGAAGGCTTCCTCACACCCCTTGTGATTCAACACATACTGATATGGTTTGGACCTGTGTCCCCACCAAATCTCATGTAGAATTGTAATCCCCAGTGCTGGAGGTGGGGCCTGGTGGGAGATGAGTGGATCATGGGGTGGAGTTTTTATGAATGGTTTAGCACCATCCCACCTTGGTCCTGAGTGAGTTCTCACAAGATCTGGTTGTTTAAAAGTGTGTGGCAGCTCCCCTCACTCTCTCTTGCTGCTCTGGCTGTTTGACATGCCAGCTGTCCCTTTGCCTTCTACCATAATTGTGAGATTCCTGAGGCCTCCCCAAAAGCAGAAGCTATTATGTTTCCGGGATAGCCTGCAGAACCATGAGCCAATTAAACCTCTTTTCTTTATAAATTACCCAGCTTCAGGTCTCCTTCCTCCCTCCCTCCCTCCCTCCCTCCCTCTTTCCTTCCTTCCTTCCTTCCTTCCCTCCCTCCCTCTCTCCTTCCTTCCTTCCTTCCCTCCCTCCCTCTCTCCTTCCTTCATTCCTTCTTTCTTTCCAGATGGAGTTTTGCTCTTGTTGCCCAGGCTGGAGTGCAATGGCACAATCTCTGGCTCACCACAGTCTCTGCCTCCTGGGTTCAAGCGATTCTCCTGCCTCAGCCTCCTGAGTGGCTGGGATTACAGGCATGTGCTACCACACCTGGCTAATTTTGTATTTTTAATAGAGACAGAGTTTCTCCATATTGGTCAGGGTGGTCTCGAACTCCCGATCTCAGGTGATCTGCCTACCTTGGCCCCCCAAAGTGATGGGATTACAGGCGTGAGCCACAGCGCCCAACCCAGACTCAGGTATTTCTTTATAGCCATGTGAGAAAGTACTAATACACACACCCACAATAAACCACTACTCTGATTTCTACTTCCACAGGTTAGTCTTGAGATTCGCCCTGCTTGTCCTTGGACTTCGTATAATAACATCATAGCATATTTAGTCCTCTGTGTCTGGCTTTCCTGGCTCCTTGCTGGATCAGTAAATGTCTCCATGTTGTTTCTTGTACCAGTGGTCCATTTTTTTTCATTGTTACGTAGCATTCCACTGCATGCATAGACCTCAATTTACTTATCCATTCTATTGCTAATGGATATCTGTTTAATATATTTATTTATTTATTTTTTGAGGCGGAGTCTCGTTCTGTCGCCCAGACTGGAGTGCAGTGGTGCGATCTCGGCTCACCGCAAGCTCCGCCTCCTGGGCTCACACCATTCTCCTGCCTCAGCCTCCGGAGTAGCTAGGACTACAGGCGTCCACCACGATGCCCGGCTAATTTTTTTGTATTTTTAGTAGAGACAGGGTTTCACTGTGTTAGCCAGGATGGTCTCGATTTCCTGACCTCGTGATCCACCTGCCTCGGCCCCCCAAAGTGCTGGGATTATAGGCGTGAGCCACCGTGCCCGGCGTAATATTTTTTTCTATTAGGCATACAACTGCCATGGACATGCATACACATGTCTTCTGGTGAATATACATACTCATTACTCTCAGATAAGTTCCCAGGGTGGAAGGACTGGGTAATAGGGGAGGTGGATATTTATTTAGCTTTAATAGATGTTTCCAGACATTTTTCACAGTGGCTGCAGTGACTTGCATTCCCATCAACAGCATGGGAGTTACAGTTGTCCTACATCTTTGCTAACACTGGTTATTGTCTGTCTTTTGACATTGTAGCTATTTGGGAGATGTGTGGAAGTATCTCATTATGGCTTTAATTTCCATTTTTCTTATGAGTCATGATATGAAAAATATTTTTACATGTTTATTGGATGTTCAGATCTCCTCTTTTGTTAGGGTTTGTTGAAATCCTTTGTTCCTTATCTAATTGGGTTGCCTTTTTCTTACTGATTTTTAGGAATTCTTTGTATCTTCTAGACACAAGTCACTGTCAAGCATATGATATTACAAATGTCTTCTTCCCATCTGAGATTTGCCTTTTTACTCGCTTCCACTTTCTTAATGATGCTTTTGATGAATAGAACTTCTGAATTTTAGTGAGTTTGATTTATCATTCCTTTCTTTCATGGTTAGATTAAGAAATTGTTTGCCTACCTCTGCATGCAGTTTGATGATTTCTGTAAATCAAGTGGTTAAAGTGTTGCTGAAACACCAGGGGTTCAGGCTAGGTCCTGCTGCTTGCTACACAGAAAGCGCTGATCCAACAAGTATTGTCAGGGAAGAAGGCTTTAATCAGATGCTGCAGAAGTATTGTCAGGGAAGAAGACTTTAATCAGCTGCTTCAGCCAAGGAGATGAGAGATCAGCCTCAAATCCGTCTCCTTGACTGAGGAAAATTAGGGGTTTACATAGCTCGGACAAAATGTAACCATGTGTGGGAAGACAGGAAATAGGGAGGGGTAAGGAAGAGGAGTTTCTCAATAGGAAGCAAGTGATGGTTTAGGCAGACATGGGTGAGGGGTCTGGTGTTTCATTGTCTAAATATAGTCATCTGGTGAGTTTCAATTCCTTGTTACTATCTGGGAGTCCTGATGGTTGGTTTCCTGAGAAAGGAACTCAGATAACACAAATGTAACTTTCTCAAGCTTTGAGACCAGACTGGGAGGATCAGTTTTTACCTTTAGTCAGAAAAACCATAAGCATCAGCTCTATGGGACATTTGGGCTGGTTTCAAAAGATAGGCAAGTGGTGCAAACCAGAACACTGAGAACCTGTTTCCAAAGCTAAACAGCTTGAACAGGAAGCACTGGGATTCAAACCTGGGCTTTCTGGTTCCAAAGAGCACACGCTTACCTGTTGCATTGTGCTGCTTCTTTACTAATCAGGACTCCTTTGGTTGTGAATGATTGAAATATAGCTCTTAGGGTAAAAGGATAAATTATTGGTTCATGTACGAGATCCAGGATGTCTGGCTTCAAGCATGGATGGATCCAGGTGCTCACATGACATTATTAGCATTGGGTCCCTCCCTTCTTATGCCTCTACTTTCCTCTGTGTTGGCTTCATCAGTAGAAAGCCTCTTTCCTTTTGCAAGCACCAGCTATGGCAATAGCTTCTATTTTTCAAAGATGGCTACAACAATATTCCCTGTCTCAAGCACTCATTTACAATGTGGCCTTGACATTCCTCCTACTGAGAAGTCAGTCTATGTCCTCTCTCTTTCATGCTGGACAGGCTTGTGACTCATTGGAAACCAGTATATAGAGGTGAGAATGATGCACAACTTGTGAGACTAGGTCAGAAAAAGCAGTGCAGCTTTTGCTTTGTTTTTGGGGACATTTGCCTTTGGAAGCCTGAGCTGGCATGTAAGTCCTACTGTCCTGAGGCCGCCATGCTGGGAGGAAGCCCAGACTGTATGAAGAGGCCACATGGAGGTGCTGAGGTTGACAGCCTCAACTGAGGGCCCAGCTGATTGCCAGCAGCAACTACCAGATTGAGTGAAGAGGCTTCTAGATGGTTCCCTGTGTTTGATTTTTCCTAGCTGAGGCATTGGACATTGTGGTGTAGCGACAAACCACTCTGCTCTGCTCTGTCTGAATTCCTGACCCACGGGACCCATGGAATAATGAAATAGTTATTTTGAGCTCTTTGATTTTGGAACAATTTGTTATGCAGTAAATGGAACACTAGGTGTATCTTCTTTCAGCCCTTTCAGCCCTACCAGAAAGAGGGTCTTCTTGCCAACTGTTCTGAGGCAGGGTACTCCTCGGGCCAGGCTGGGTCACATTCCATCCTAAGTCAAATTGTTGTGGCTAGGAAGATGTGGTACACGGATGGGCCAGATCTGGGTCACAGGCCCACCGGGAGTGGACCAGCCCTGGGAACTGCCACATGGATTTGGGCAAAGGAAGAGACACTTTCTCAAGGAAAAACGGAATTACATGGAAAAAAGTTGTAGATGGTAGATGGGAAGATGGGCAGGGAGAAACAACAGCTGCTCCTTCAGTAGTTTACTATGAGGTCACTGTCCTTTTCTTGTGGAAATGAGAAGTGCCCAGCAGTGAGTGACTTGTCTGTGTGTTTGGGCATCTCAGCTGTTATGGGAGCAGGCAGGAGCGGCAAACCCAGGACAGGCTTCCAGGAGGGCTTGTGGCTGTGCTGACTTCATGATCATGAGGATACAGGCAGGCAAAAAGAGCAGGAAAAGGAGTTCCAGGCAGGGGAATGGCATGTGCAAAGGCCTGGAGGCCAAGATGGTGCAGCAAGTTGAAGAACCTGAGTGAAGTTCAGTGGGATTTAAGCAGAGTGTTTGGGTGAAGATGACAAGGGAAGACGGCAGGGGTTGGGGCTGTAGGGGCAGACAGTGCAGGGCCTTCCCAGCCACATGTGGCACTGGGGTGTCTTTAAATGCAGTGGGAGACCTCAGTGAGGTTAGCAGGGATGTGACGTAACCACAGAAGGTCCCTCTGTCCATGGTATGGGGGATGAGGAGGAGGGGCTGCCCAGGGCCAGGGTGGTCTGTGAGGTGGGTGAGGCCATCATGTAGGTGAGAAAGGACGGTCACCTGAGCTAGCAGGGTGACGAGGAAGCTAGCAGAGGAGGAAGGAATAGAACAGAGCCAAGAGCCATTTAGCAGTCAACTTAGTAGGACTTGGGTTTGAGACAAGAGGGAGAGGGAGGAGACAGGGGATAAGAGAGCTGCCAGGGTTCTGGATGGGCCTGGAGGGACGGGGTCACCAGTCACTGAGGTGGTGACCCCCAAAGAGCCTACATTTGGGGGTGAATTTATCGGGCTGAGTTGAAGGTGCCGTGGGACACCCATGTGGATCTGAAGGTCTGAAGCCAGGAGAGTGGTTGGCTGGTGTGGCTAAGGAGTCCCCTGTGTGTCTGTGACCCCATGTGTCTGTGGTCTAAGGGGGACTGAGACCCCCCAGGAGGGGAAGCAGAGTGAGCGAGAGGCAGACTCAATGGAAGGACCCTTGGATTTAGGGGCAGGAGAAGAAGAGGACAAGGGTAGCAGAGAAAGCATGGCTGAGCATGGGAACAAGAAGGGGGCCTTCATCCATTCTCGCTGCTATGACAATATGCCTCAGACTGGGTAGTTTATAAATAATAGAACTTTATTCCTCACAGTTCTGGAGGCTGGGAAGTCCAAGACAAAGGCGCTGACAGGTTCAGTGTCTGGTGAAGGCTGCTCTCTGCATCCAAATGGGTAGAAGGGTGCCAGTCACATCCAGGAGCTCTGGCCTCATGCTGGAATCACCTCCTGAAGGCCCTGCCTCTTAACACTATCACGTTGGCAATTGGGTTTTAACACAAGAATTTTGGGAGACACCTTCAGACAGTAGCAGAGGGGTAGACCAGGACCACCCTCTGTGGACACCCAGGAGGGACTGGGTGGGTCCTTAGGGGGAGCACAGGGAGCTCCACAGGAGAGGCTTCGGGGAGCAGGGTTGGGAAGCCCAGTGGGAGTGCCGGGGTGAGTGGTGGTGAGGCAGGGGTGTAGACACTGACCGCAGGACATAGAATTTCCTTAAAGGGAGGAATGTGGGCTGGAGCGGGGGTTGAGGGGAATATGTATGCATGGAAGAAACCTGTGCAGTGTCCATAGTCTACAGAGAGGCCTGGGCTGCAGGAGGCAAGCTGGGCAGGTCGTCCCAGGCACAGGAAAATCCCCAGAGCTCGGGTTTACTGAATCGGTCCTGTGCAGGCCTGGATCTGAACACTGTACGTGCAGCATCTCACTGAAGCCCCTCCCACCTCACGAGGCAGGTCCATCACGCCACCCATTTTACAGGGGAGGAGGCTGAGGCCAGAGAGGGCAAATAACCTCCCCACAGTCACACAGCTTGGAAGGGGCCGAGTCAGGGTTCCAAGGAGAGCCTGTACCCCTCCCTGCTGCTCTTAGCCTGGCTCAGCTGCAGGAGCCAAGCCCCAGGGCAGGTTGTGGTTTGGGGCACCCCGTGGCATTGTGTGCACTGGGCCAATGAGGCGCAGGACTGGGGATGGGGGTAGCCACGTGTGGCATCGTTGGTTTCTGTGGCAGGAACCAGAGTTGTGGCACCCAGGGCTGCAGACTCGGGTTCCTCTCTGCTGAGCCCCCTTTGGGTCAGGGACTCGGTTCCTGATTGTTTCCTGGGCTCTGGTTTGTGCAGTGGCATGATCTCAGCTCGGTGTGAACTGTGCCTCTCAGGTTCAAGTGATTCCGTGCCTCAGCCTCCCAAGTAGCTGGGATTACACTCGTGCACCACCAGGTCTGGCTAATTTTGTATTTTTAGTAGAGACAGGGTTTCGCCATGTTGGCCAGGCTGTTCTCAAACTCCTGACCTCAAGTGATTCGCCCTCCTCAGCCTCCCAAAGTGCTGAGATTAAAGGCATGAGCCACCGTGCCTGGTCTTGGTCTAGCAGTTTTTTTCAGACCCAGCCCCAATGGGAAACAGAGGCATGCACGGTGGGGATTTGGGGCAGAATTAAGGGAACTGCTAAATGATGAAAGCACCTGGGGACCAGCAAGAGAGGGAGCTGCCCAGAGCCCAGGGCTGGAGGGATGGGTGGAGGAGAGTGCATGGGTAGCCCAGGGAGAGCCCTGCAGGGAAGGTCACACCACAGGGAGAGTAGGGAAGAGGCACCCTGACCTTTCCCCTCCTGCCCTTGACCTCCAGGGGAGAGTCCCCTTGGCTGAACATAACTGGACGCCAGAGGGCAGGGAGCCCTGGAGATGCAATTCTCAGGGGCCAGTTCTGGAACAGGGAGCCCCGGGCAGAGAAGGGATCCAAGTACTGGGGAAGGAGTTGGGGAACAACAAACTGAGGCATCTATACCTTCTCCTGACACTTGTGCCCCAGGCTGCAGGGGGAAAGTGGAGGAGAACAGAGGAGAAGGTCCCTTCCAGGCCCAGTCCAGGCTTTGGGAGCACAGGGTGCCAGCCAGGGGAAGAGAGGGAGCTTTGGAGATCTGGAAAAGCCAGCAGAGAGGAAGAGCTTTAAGGGGAGCTGAAGGTTTGTGACCATTGAAGTGGAGGGAGGGAAGCAATGACTGAGGGGCATTGAGTGGGCTCCGTGCTCAGCATGAACTCAACATGGGTTATTCTATTTTTCTCATTTTAATGCATTTTTTTTTCGAAGTTCCATACTTTTTTTTTTTTTTTTTTTTTTTGAGACGGAGTCTCGCTCTGTCACCCAGGCTGGAGTGCAGTGGCGCGATCTCGGCTCACTGCAAGCTCCGCCTCCCGAGTTCACGCCATTCTCCTGCCTCAGCACCACCCGCCTCGGCCTCCCAAAGTGCTGGGATTACAAGCGTGAGCCACCGCGCCCGGCCCGAAGTTCCATACTCTTATTATAAGGTTTGGTAACATGAGAGAAGCAGGTGGCAAGCACTGGTCTCTCCAGATCTGCTTCCTAATAGAGAGGCTGGCCAGTTCAGGGCTTGACATTTCTGCTCAGATTAGTTTTTGAGATATGATCTAACTGCCTGTTACTTTTTTGGTGGGAGTTGGAAAGTATTTCAAATACTAATATAAGAAGGCCACTTCCTTTTTTCACTGTTGGGATTATAAATCATTTGAAACTCTTTGGGGACAACGCATTTTACAGACACTCTATCTGGCCAGGTACAAATTGAACATTTAAGCTCAAGTTCAAATGTCTCTCATCCTTGACTTTGATGTGAAAACATGTCATATTTCACTAGCAGATTGCATGTGAATAAGCAATATCAGCTCTCAGAGAATGGAACCTCAGCGAAGGGAAGATAGTGGTTGTGTTCATTTTCAAGGGTTGCCGTAACAAATTACCACAGACTGGGTGATTTAAACACAAGAAACGTATTTCCTTGGCATTCTGGAGGGTAGAAGGGTTGATTTCTTCCGAAGCCTTTCTCCTTGGCTTGGAGATGGTCATCGGCTCCCTGCATCCTCTGCATGTGTCTGTGTCCTCTCTTCTTTGAGACGCTGGTTGTATTAGTCTGTTCTCACATTGCTGTAAAGAAATACCCAAGACTGGGTAATTTATAAAGAAAAGAGGTTTAATTGGCTCACGGTTCTGCAGGCTGTACAGGAAGCATGATGCTGGCATCTGCTGGGCTTCTGGGGAGGCCTCAGGAAGCTTCCAGTCATGGTGGGAGGCAGAGGGAGAACAGGCACCTCACATGGGAGCAGGAGCAAGAGAAAAGGGGCAGGTGCTACACACTTTTAAATGACAAGATCTCACAAGAACTCGCTCACTATCACAAGAACAGCACCACAGGGATGGTGCTAAACCTTTCATGAGAAACACCTCCATAATCCAATCACCTCCCACCAAGTCCCACCTCTAACACTGGGGACTACAATTAAACATGAAATTTGGGCAAGATCCAAACCATATCACTAGTCCTGTTGGATTTGGGGCTGGCACAAATGACCTCACTTAACCTTAATTACCTCTTTGAAGACCCTGTCTCCAAATACATCATTCTGAGGTCCTGGGGGTTAGGACTTCACATATGAATTTGGAGGGGAATCCAATCTGGTCCATAACAGCTACTTTGTTTTTAATGAAAGCAAGGCTTTTCCTTCTTTTTCAATGATCCCAGCTCACACCCAAATCTGTCATCTCCTGATTCTCAGAGACATTAATCAAGCTGTCAGTAAGAATTCACCAAGGACTTGTTCTCAGATTCAAAGGATAGTGAATGGCACTAGGACAATTAAAAATCAGATGCTAAATTCATAGGACATATGGTCTAGCTGGGAAGATAAAAGTACTTAATTTTTGTGTTAAGTATTTAATTAAAAAAAAACCCTCCCTTTTTATTGCCAGGAAAAACCTACAAGAGAAAAATCATGCTTGGAGAACATCAGAGATTCTTTTGGCTAGCAGAGTTTGTAGTTTTCAGTCTCTTAAGGGATATTTCATGTTGCCCATATACAAGCTTCAGACTCCCCCATTTTGCTCACATGTAATAGAAAATTAGGCCATTTCTGTTCCAGTGACTCAGCACCAAAGAAGTCATCCATCTCAGATTTAAAATTAACTGCAAAATGCAAAAGAGACAACTCAGTATAGGGGGAGTGAAAGAAGTAAGATACTTTGCAAGCTTAAAAACATTTTGGAATGAAAATCATCCTTGTAAAGCTGGAAACTAGAAGAAAATTCTGCCAATTTTTTTTGTAAAAAAAAATGTATGTTGAAACTTTTAAGGAGTATTTTATCAAAGGATCCATTCCCAGCAATGTTATTTTGAGGATCTATTTGATACCAGCTGACATGCTTCTATTTAGCATTTCACTGACTTCGAAAATCATAGCACCCAAATTACAGGCTCTAACTGAAGAAGGGAGTAGGTCTGTGAGCTGAGTTTGATTAATATATTCACTTCTATCCCCGTCTCTTTCTTGCCTTTGATAATGGGTGAAACTGCTGCATGAGTTACTCGTTTATTTTGGAAGAAAAGAAAAGGAAAGTGGGGTGTGGTGGCTCCCAGGTGAGCTGACTCTTCACGTACGTCTTCCTTGTGGTCATCTGCATTGAAGCAGGTCACTGTACACTGGCCAGGCTTGTGCAGATGACTTGTGAACCTGGCTGGTCTGCTTTAGATGAAAACATGGTGGTGCAGGAGGTCCTGTGGTCCTTCTCACAAATGGCGAGGAAAATTCTTCACCAGATGAGTGCAGCCTGAGATGCTTTTGTGAAGGTTGACATCTGCTTGTGATGTGATGTGATGTGATGTGATGTGATGTGATGTGATGTGATGTGTGATGTGATGTGATGTGATGTGATGTGATGTGATGTGATGTGATGTGATGATGTGATGTGATGTGATGTGTTCCTTAGTCAGTTTCCACTGAAGGCAGATAAAGAAAGGCTGTATTAGTCTGCCCTTGCATTGCTATAAAAAATACCTGAGACTGGGTAATTTATAAAGAAAAGAGGTTTAATTTGCTCACTGTTCAGCAGGCTGTACAGGAAGCATGATGCTGGCATCTGCTCAGCTGCTGGGGAGGCCTCAGGCAACTTTCAATCATGGTGGAAGGCAAAGGGGAAGCAGGCAAGTCTTACATGTCCAGAGAAGGAGGAAGGTGGGGAGGAGGTGCTACACACTTTTAAACAACCAGATCTCACAAGAGCTCTATCACAAGAACACCAAAAGCGGAAGTCTGCCCCCAGGTTCCAATCACCTCCTACCAGGCCCCACCTCCAACACTGGGGATTACAATTTGACTTGAAATTTGGGTGGGGACATAAACCCAAACCATATCAAAGGCTCATTTTTCAAGAGAGAGATTCGTTTATATGGTGTGTCTTCAAACAGGGACTTCTTTTCCTAAGTTACTCCACAGTTGACCCAACTGAGGAATCCCTAATGCTTCCTCTTGAGCTGAAGCAATGCATTCTTCTAGAGACCTGCATGGTAAACACCTCTTCAATCCCATCCAAGGAAACCCTGACCCAGTGACTTGACCTGCACTGTTGTCTGGAAGGACTCATCTGGGCTCAGGTGTTTCTGTGGTTAAGGTTCTCAAATTGGGATCTTTTGTGATTACCTGTGAATACTTCAATGAGATTAAAAGTGTAACCAGATGCACCAGGAATGTGAAAGGAATATTTTGTATTTTTCAATGAACTATCCACAGCTAATATTTTTTACCTTCAATCTGTGTTTCCCATGTGAGAAACCAGCACCACCACCTTCATCAATACTACCATGACTTTCATCGTCAACACCATTACAACCACCATCATTGATATCACCAACACCTTCACGTAACTACCTCCACAACCACCATTCTCAATATCACCATCACCTTCATTACCACCACCACAACCACCATCATAAATATCGCCATCGCCTTAATCATCACCACCACCACAACCACCATCAATATCACCATCACCTTCACCATCACCACCACCACAACCACCATCAATATCACCATCACCTTCATCACCACCACCACCACCATCATCAATATCACCATAACTTTCATAATCACCACCACCACAACCATCAATATCACCATCACCTTAATCATCATCACAACCACCATCGTCAATATCACCATCACTTTCATAACCACCACCACAACCATCAATATCACCATCACCTTAATCATCACCACAACCACCGTCAATATCACCATCACCTTCATCATCACAACCATCTCACCATCACTTTCATCATCACCACCACCACAACCACCATCAATATCACCATCACCTTCATCATCACCACAACCACCATCATCCATATCACCATCACTTTCATCATCACCACCACCACAACCATCATCAATACCACCTTCATCATCACCACCACCACAAATCACCATCATATCACCCTCACTTTCATTATCACCACAACCACAACCACCATCAATATCACCATCCCCTTCACCATCACTACCAACACAGCCACCATCATCAATATCACCCTCAACTTTATTATCACCTCCACCATCAGCAGCAGCATCAACTTCATCATCACCATCACCACCTCTGCCATCAGCAGCATCATTATTACCTTCATCATCATGGTTTCAGCCACAATCGGAATCATCAGCCATCACGCGGAGTTGGAGAAGGTAGGAAAATGCTTTCGGAAAGCACACCTCAAATGAAAAAAAAACTTATTGCTTATAAATTGATCCATGGATTTCTTGGAAATAATTTCTAATTCATTCAAGATTTTAATCATGCTAACTGCTTTTTATTATGAAAATGCTGCAGGCTAATTTTAGGGAAGGGCAAGAACACAGGGTCTAAAAATGGTCCTAGTTAATGGTGAATTTTGAAATAAATTGATGCTATGCTTGATATATTCTGAATTTTATATGTTCAA
Organism: Hylobates moloch; assembly: GCF_009828535.3. Classification (NCBI taxonomy): domain Eukaryota; kingdom Metazoa; phylum Chordata; class Mammalia; order Primates; family Hylobatidae; genus Hylobates; species Hylobates moloch. The sequence goes on along the minus strand of NW_026652296.1, from coordinate 12,766,737 downwards.
AGTGGATGGGAGAAAAATGAATCACCTGTAGAGGAAATATATGTGAATTCCCAGAGGACTTTTAAAAAGTGAGACCACTTAGATTTGATACAATTTGAGTTGATCCAAATCCTGCCATGTCACAGGGTTTATGAAGCCAAATCAAAAGAGAGGGGAAACATTCACCTGTGTTAATATTCATGCATTTATTATTGTTCTTTCTCTTCATAAAGTAGAGAATTTAAAGGTTATTATAAAGCTCTCCCGTGAATTATTCTGTCCAGTAAAAGTAAGCAGCTGCTAAGCGGGAGAGAAATAAAGCTGGAAAACCCAAGTAGTCCTATGAAAGAAAGAGTGTGTGACTATGTCAGATTTTGGGGTGTTTCCTTTGCTCCAATGACCATTAGAAATTCCAACTGAAGTGGACTCAATTTAGAACTCATTTGTGCCTAAACCAAACCACATCTTGCAAACCTGGAAGGTCCCCAAATTGTTTGAGGTTGAAGCTATGGGGAGTGTCTTTGCTTGGGTTCTCCCACGAGCAGAGCCTGAGTCAAGGGCTTGTGTTCAGATAGATTATGGAAGCAACCCCAGGAACTGAAGTGGAAGGACCGGGAAGAGTGAAATAGAGAAAGAGAAGAAGCTAATACAAGGATGCATTTTGAGTTAGTTACTGTGTGGCAGTTTTAAAATATGACTGTAGAGGTTTGATGCTCCTCCAATCTAGAGGTGGGCTCTATGCCCCCTCTCCTTTCCTGTGACTCTTCCAGCTAGCAAAAGTTATGTAATTTTCCAAGGCTTGGTCCTAAAAGATCATTTAGCTTCCACCTTATTTACTAAAACACTTGCTGTTGGAATCCTGAGCTACCATGCCTGAAGTCTGCCATGCTGGGAGGAAGCCCAAGCCACATGAGGAGGCTACATTTAGGCCCTCTGCTGGAGAGTCCTAGCCAAGGCTAATCTGTGAGCCATTGCAGGCAGACATTACACAAGTGAGTGAAGAATTCTGTCATGATTCAAGCCTCTAGTGATTTGAGTCACTGGCAGAACTTAAACTCTTTCCAGCAGAGGCCTCACACACATTAGGGCTATGTCTTATCTGATTTTCTGACTCATAGAGTCAACGAGCAGAATAAACTGGTTCTTGTTTTATGTCACAAAGTTTTGAGGTGGTTTGCTATTCACCAATAGACAACTGGGCACACGGGTGGACAACTAGGCTCAATCCACTGGAGACCGTCTCAGGAACCATGTAGAATGTGTCTCCTCGTTGTCTGCTGAGACATCAAGAGGGGAATTCTTGAATATTTGCCACTGACTCCAGACTCCCTCCCTTTCCAACCTGGCATTGTTTTTATTTATTTTATACTTTGCATGGACTTTTTCTCCAGATATTTGCATGACTGTATCATTTACTCCCTCAGATCCACGTGCAAAGGTTGCCTCCTCAGGGAGCCCTTTTCTCCCTATTCCTGTTAAATTGCATCCTCTCAGCCTTCTTCTCCTTCCTGCTATATTGATCTCTATGGCACTCATCACCCTCTAATAAACTAGAACATTTCCTTATTATTTGGGTTACTTCTTTATTCTCTTTATTATAATATAAACTCTGTGAGGGCAGTAATGTTTGTCTGCTTGCTCAGTGATGTAGTCTTGAGCCCTAGAAAGTGCCTGGCATAGAGTAGGTACTCCATAGACACACACGGAATTAAACAAACATGAAGTGAGGTGGAGAATACTGGGGTGAGGGAGAGGAAAGCCTGGTGGACAGGGTTGTCAGGGAAGGTTTGCTGGAGGAGGTAACAGTTAAGTTTGGCCCAGAAGGATAAGAATAGGCTCATTGGCTGAAGTTGTGGCAGAAAGGGTATCCCAGATGGAGGGAACATCTGTGCACAGAACTTGTCACACACGAGGAACTTAAAGGAGACCAGTGTGGAGTGGTAGGAATAGGGGTGGGTTAGTGACACAGGATGAGACTGGAGAGATGGCGGGAGTGACATTGTGCAAAGAAAGATGTGGCTGTTTGTAAGAGCTATGTCATAGGAAGGAGGAAAGCATTTGCCAGTTTCCTAATAGAGCAAAACATCAAGCTTTCTTCTATGCCCAAGTGTACCCAACACCCCTTCAAAGTTCGCCTGGAGAGGAGGCACAGTGACTCTATGTCATCCAAGATCCCCTAGAAATGCATACTCAACTTGATCACTTACATATTCAAATAACATTTCCCAATTATCTTCTTTTTTGAGACAGAGTCTTGCTCTGTCACCTAGGCTGGAGTGCAGTGGTGCGATCTTGGCTCATCGCAACTGCTGCCTCCTGGGTTCAAACGATTCTCCTGCCTCAGCCTCCTGAGTAGCTGGGATTACAGGCACCCACCATCATGCCCAGCTAATTTTTGTATTTTTAGTAGAGATGGGGTTTCACCATGTTGGCCAGGCTGGACTCGAACTCCTAACCTCAAGTGATCCACCCACCTCGACCTCCCAAATTGCTGGGGTTACAGGTGTGAGCCACCGTGCCCAGCCCAATCAACAGAATTTCAAGCCACGTATTTTACAAGTTAAAAATCCCAACTGGCAAAGAAACTGTCAGTTCTTTTTATCCCCTAGCCAAATACCGTGACCTCTTTACAGATCCTAAATGTTTTACTGGAAAAATACAATGATCTTTTCCAAATGCATGTGGTCAGGGTCCTCTCAAAAGCCTCTATGAAGACATGGATCCACAATGAGGAGGTCTGCTCGTCCCTCTGCCGCTCAGCCTTGTTCCTCACCCGAGAGTCACCGTCTCTCCTCTCCAGGCAAACGTTGGAGGGGCCTTGGGTATAGAAGAAAACTTGAAAGGATGTTTTCTATGAGGTCTTAGAGCTGAAGTCCTCAAACAGCAGACTCCAGCATCCAGATCTTTCCTAGGTCTGGTCTCTGCATTAATCAGGACCCTAGATTACAAGTGACGTTTTGCTCTATTAGGAAACTGATGAGTGCTTTCCCCCTTCCTATGACACAACTCTTACAAACAGCCACATCTTTCTTTGAAATCTGAGACTGGGGGCTTTTCTACAGCAGCATGAGTTAACCCAGGACTGAACTGTCAGAGTGTTCCAGCCCTTTTGGCCACAGAGACTGGCTCAATGATAGCCAAGGGGTCCAGTCAGAGCCAACGAGACTTAGCTCTCCCGTGGAAACTGAGGGATACGAAACTCACATCTCTATGGGGGTTGCTGGATCTGCCAGAAGTCACGCCATGCCACAAAGAGAGGCTGCCCAAGAATGGAGCCCACAGAGGGGAAGGCAGACCCAAAGATGGGGAGAAGGCTGCCTAGACCGAGAACCTGAAATTAACCATGCCTGAAAGTCTATATTTGGAGATTTGGAGTTTTTAAAAGATATGATGAACTAGTAATTGTCCATTTTATTTGAGCCATTTGATTTGATTTCTGCCACCTGTAATCTAGAGTCCTGATGAATGCAGAGACCAAACCTAGAAAAGCTCTGAGATGCGCTGAGAGGTGCCGGAGTTGACAGTGCGAGGCTTCAGCTCTAAGGCCTCAGAGGGAACAGCCTTCCTGATTTAAATGAAATATCGTCTTTTAACTGGGGCTGATTTAGGCTTTCATCTTAACATTGTTCCAACTTCTGCGGGCCTCAGTTTAGGTATTCCTTTATAGCAACACAACATAGACTAACACACCCCCAAAGGGGGAATGTAGACAAAGTCTTGGTTCTTAGAAGGTTGTTTTTGTGACTAACATCCAGCATCAAATAATGTCTCAAAAATTTAAATAAACAAAAAAATATTTAAAGTCATCCTGTCCAGAGAACATTTGAAGAAATCAATGAAAATTCGGGGTCTCATCTGGATGTTGAAAGCCCTCTGTCTCCTTTCTCATTTTTCTGTCATCCTCTCTCTCATTCGTTCTCCCTTTCTCCAGCTTTCATTCTCTCTCTTTCTTCCTTTCTCTTTCTATCTTCCTAATTGCACTTACAAGATGGCTCAGTCTCTAATGAGGGCCCCGGAGTCTCCTGAGAAGTAAGTACAACAGCCGGAGTAATGAAGAACGTGTCCTTGATTAAGTCGGGTATCTGGAATCTTCACATTTGTATGCAGTTAAATTTATTTCTAGTTTACAGCCTGGGCTTATGGAGGGGGCTGGGGCTAAGAAAGCACAGCCTTGTTCCAATGCAAATGGCAATCTTGAAGGACCCTGTAAGAACACCATCCTCTAACCATTCTCCCTCCTGCAGTTGAGGGTGCCACCAAGGATGCTGAGGAGCAAGGTGCTGTTTGAAGGCATTGCTCCGTTCCTGCCAGTTTCCTTCATAAATCCTGGGCTCAGCTCTGCCCAGGCAGCACCAGATCTGGGTCTTATGCTGTTCCGAGGTCTGCCTGGGGCTCAGTCCCTGGGTCAGGCCTGGCATATGGGAACCAGGATGCTGGTCCCTCTGTACCCACGGCCTCCTGTCCAGAAGGCCCCTGAGAGGGCAGCCTGGAGGGTCAGCCATCGGCGCCTCTCAGACTTTCAGATCTGGCAATTTTTCAACAAAGCCACCACAGACCCAGTGTCCCCTTCCCTGTTGGTGGCGCCACCAAACGCCCGACTCCTCAAGCCAGTGAGCAGGCGACATCCTCAGGCCCTCCCTCATCTTCCAGCTTCCATGGAATCCATTAAATTGAAAAGCATCCCTGTCTGTCCACTCCTGTCCACACCCAGCTGCTGTCCCCAAGTCTGCACCTCTGTCCTCACCTGGGTCACTACAACAGCCCCCATGGCCCCCCCTGGTCCCACTCCTCTTCCCACGCCTGAAATCTACTCTCTGCACGCACCCAGAGTGAGCTCCTGAAAATGACCATGTGGCCCTGAGCGGATGTTTCAGCGGCTCCCACTGCACTGGGAACAGCAGACTCCACCTCCTCATCACCTCCCACAAGGCCCTGCAGAATCCTGCTGGTTCCCCAGATCACTTCCCACTACCTTCCCTCACTCCCCCATCCCAGCCGCACTGGCCTCTGGCTCCTCCTCCCACGCCCCAGTCCTCCTGCCCCAGGGACTGTGCACCTGCTGCTCCTGCGTCCTGGAATGCCCTTCCCACAGCCCCCCATGACCTGCACCCTCTTGCCCTTTGTTCTTCACCCAGGTGTCACCCACTCGGAGAATGCCCCTGACCTTCCCAAGGAAGCCCTCTGCACTCCTATGCCATGTCCCCATGACCTGCACAGAACTGTCACCATCTGGAATTGATTGCCTGTCTTGCGGTTTTGCTAACTGTCATTTGCACCCACAGGAATGTCACCCACATGAGGGTGTAACTTCATCTGTCTGTTCACTGCTGGATCCCTGCTCTAAGTAAGAAAAGGGCCTGTGGCAGAGGAAGCTCTGGATGAGGATTTGCTGAGGAATTGAATGAGGGAAAGACTCAGAGAATGGAATGCTGAGAATTCTACAATAAATATTTGAATCCTAGAATGTTGGAGTCAGGAGAAGCCCTGGGAAGCCATTTAGAGAACCCCATTCATTTGCAAATGGGTAAACTGAGGCTGAGGAGAAAAAAGTGACTTGCTCCACATCCCAAGGCCCGAGGGTCTTCTACCTGCTCTGATGGGAGAGGGACCCCCTTTGTGCTGTTGTGTGTATAATGGTGATGCGTGGCTGGAGGGTGAAGGGGCTTCTTCTGCCCTTTGACTCATTGCCTAGGAAAATAGGGACAAAAGGCACAAGTTTTTCAAAATGCAAACAACTAAAGACAATATCATTCAGTAGAGACAAAGTGGGTGTTGGGGTTGACAGAGAAACAGAAAAGCTTCCCCGAGGATGAGAAGGGAAGAGGGGGCTTGAAGGTGAGTGAGCCCCAAATGTGACCTTCAACTCCTGGGAGGCTGTTGGCGAGGACATAGCCAAGGCAAAACCCTCAAGAATGTAATTCACCAACAGAAACATTCACTGACCGCCCTCAGGGCCTGAAGGTCTTTCCAAAGGTGAGTCAGAGTGCGTGCTTGGATGCTGATCTGGGGAAAAGGGGAAGCTGTCCTGGGCTGAAGAGTGTCCCTGGCAAATTCATGTCCACTGGAACCTCAGTGTGTGACTTAGCTGAAAACAAGGCCCTGCCATCTCATACTGTCCTCCTCGGTCACACTGGCTGGAGGCAAAGCCCTCCCCCCTGTTTCCAGAAATCTCCAACCCTTTGCACCCTTTATCAGTCTTCACTTGGGTGGATTGTTCTGTAGAGCTCAACTCCAACTGCCCCTTTGCCAAAGGGCTTCCCTGAGAGCTGTTCTGGCAGCCGAGGCTCCTCCCCCTCCCGCTGGAGGTCCAGGGTGCATTGGTGCACAGAGGGGCAGCCTGGCGAGGGCAGGGACTCTGGCTGTTTTGTCTTTCTGGTGTGTCCCCAGGACCCAGACCTGGCCTGACACATAGTAGGTGCTGCACTACTCCTGGTGAATTTATTGTTAGAAATTGACAGGTCCTTGCTATTCATGTCTGTTTCCTCCAGTCTTGCTGCTGAGCACCTGATGAACTTCAAACGATAGCGAAGTCAGGAGCCAGGCGCTGATGACCCCCAGGAGGAAGGTTGCAGAGGATGATGGGACAGAGGGGGATGGGTAGGAGTCTAAGCAGGCGCTCAGGGAGGCCGCTTTCGGCAAGGATGCTGAAGGAATGGGGGTCTCATGGATTCTGGGGGAGATGGTCCAAGGCAGAGGGACAGCCAGTGTGGGCCTAGAAAGGTGTGTGCCGTGTGTCTGAGGAGCAGGGGCCAATGTGGCTGGAGGAAGATGGGAGAGGAGGACACCGAGGACTGAGGTCAGAGGGGACACAACTGGATCTGTGCGTGACCTTGCTTGCCACTGAAAGGGCGCTGGCTCTCATTGTCGTGACCAGAGCCTCTGGGCAGGTCTTCACAGAGGCCAGGCTGACTGCACTTGTGGATGGATTGAACAGCAGTAGTAAGAGGACAGCATGCATGGATGAGGGAGGACTCCCAGGATTTGGGCTGCGCAGCTGGAAGAAGGGAGGAGCTCCTGAATGAGGAGTGGGAGGTCCTGGAAGGGCAGCCTTGGTGGGGAGAGATGCCAGGACCTGCAGAGAAACCCCCTGAAAAGAAGGGGGCTGAGCCAGCTCTACCCCAGGTTCAGGACCTTCTTTCACTGTAACTGCCAGGACAATCTACTGTGCTGTCACTCAGCGAAACCAGCCTGACTTTGCACCTGTGTCTCCGAGTGATAAAGGTCAATGACACAGCAGACTCCACTCTGATGCTGTCTTCAAGCCAAAACCTTAATATTCAATAAGAAATCTGCATTGATGAAATTTTCATTAAAGAAACTTTATCCCTCTCACTCCTCTTGTTATTCGTGGCTTTGAGTATCAGGCTAATTTGGGTTTGATTGCCCCAATGATCTGCAGATTGGAGCATTATTAAACATTTAGATGAGCAATGATGAGCCTGCACCTCTCTCTCCTCTCTCAGCTGGAGCACAGGGGTTCTGTTAATGATCACAATGGATTTGGGGCAGACACAGCAATTAGAGAATTATCTGTAGTTTGAGCAAGATTTGACCCCTCTGTCTTCAAGGGAAATTAGCTGCTTGACTTACAGAGCACACAATTTAATTGATAAAATGTATGAAAAGAAAATTCCAGCCCTAGAGCCGGTTTTACAACTAACAAGCTGTGTGAATGCCTGAGTAGGCCCGTCTTTCTTTCTGTACCTCCTCTTGCCCCATCCGTAGAGTAAGGAGGGCTGGACCAGGGCAGAGGCTTCAACATGTGGGCTGTGGGCTGAAATCAGCCTGGAGAGGGGCTCTGTCTGGCAAACTGCTTCATTCATTTGTTTAGTGAACACTTTCCTAGCACTCATGATTTTGGGTTCTGTGTGTTTCATGTGTGCTAACTTGTCTCATTCTCCCAGTACCCCTTGAGATAGGCACTCTTATTATTCCCATTTTAGAGATGGGAAAACTCTGACCAAGAGGGGTTAAATACCTTACTGTGGGTCACCTGCTAGGCAGGAGTAAGGCAGGGTTTGAACCCAGATGGTCTGGCTACACAGCCTATGCTGTAAACTTCTGTGCCAAACTGTTTTTTTATTATTATTATTGGAGGCACAATGTTTAGAATGAAATTGTCAGAAATTTAAGTGTGTGTGTTTTTAATATCAAACATAGCTTATATGTTACAATAATGGAGCTCTCTCAATACTCAGTCCACCTTCCTACCTTGCCACAGGCAGCTGTTACCAACATGCTCTTAGGGTGGAACATTCTCCTCCGGGTCTACCTCAGTCCCTCCAGTCCCAGAGTCTCCCCATCACCATGGCCAAATATAGCTCATCTTTGATAACTGAATTTACTCTCTTGATCATGCTTGGATTGCTTCACTGTTTGACTTACCTGCCTGGTGCTGGTAGGCATTTAGGAGTTGTTTGAAGGCATCAGAAAGCAACCCAGGCTGCCAGGACTTGAGGGTCCACAATCCCATGGAAATGTGAACTGCAGTGAGGTGAGCCCTACATTCTCCTTGAAGCTAGTAGCCTTGGATCTCCTTGAGCTAGTAGCCAATTTGTAAGTGCAGAGGGGTTGAGAAAGCAGAAACGGTAGCTCAGAGTTGTATGCCAAGTTCACAGATCTGGGGAGACAAAAATTGACATTCAAGCTGAAAAGAAAGCCAGGGTTTGAGGGACAGAGATATCAGAGAAAATGGGACCCCTGACAGTGAGTCTGAATTTCTGTATCAGTGTTTGCTGATCCAGAATGAGATGCTCAGAAGCCAAGCTGAAAGTGGGCCCCTCAACAGCTAAGAAACCAAGCAGTTTTCATCAATATCATGATGCCAACAACAAAAATTAGGGTTTAAGACTCAACAAACAGGAGTTCTGGAAAATATGCAAGTCTTTCAGTTGAGATCCTCCGAGGAATTGCCCTAGAAGAAAGATCAAACCAAAATAAACTAGGCCCTATAAAGACAGAAAATCAGCCTTAAATTACCTTAATCCCAGATTGATTAAGGTAATCTGTGCCTACCATCGTGTTTGACAGAAGAATTTACTCTCTGGGAAAAGATATCAAGAGACACTCAATTTTTCAAATAAAATAGCCAGAAGTCATAAAAAAAAGTCATCAGAAGTATTAATAACAGGAACAGGTGTAAATGACCAAAAACCAAGCAATAAAAAAAATAGACAAGAAAAGACCCACAGATGATTAGTTACTGAAATGATCAGATACAAACTTTGAAATAGCAATTAGCAATATATTAAATAAAAAAATGAAAAGCTGGAGCATTTCTTCAGAAAAATGGAATTTACAAAGCAGAATCAGATGAATAGTCTCAAACTGAAAAATAAAATAACTAAAATTGAAAATATGGCCGGGTGCCATGGCTCACGCCTGTAATCCCAGCACTTTGGGAGGCTGAGGCGGGCAGATCATGAGGTCAGGAGATCAAGACCATCCTGACTAACACGGTGAAACCCCGTCTCTACTAAAAATACAAAAAATTAGCCGGGTGAGGTGGCAGGCGCCTGTAGTCCCAGCTACTCGGGAGGCTGAGGCAGGAGAATGGCATGAACCCTGGGGGGCGGAGCCTGCAGTGAGCCGAGATCACACCACTGTACTCCAGCCTGGGCAACAGAGCGAGAGTCCGTCTCAAAAAAAAAAAAAAAAAAAAAAATACAAGTGATAGGTACATCAACAATTTAGACAAAGCAGAAGATAGGTGTGTTGAAAATCTACAGGCTGAGGTATGGCATAAAAACATTGAAAATATAAAAAAGAGCATCAGAAAATATAGGATATGATGAAAGATCTAAATACACGTAATTGAAATTCTAAGGCTGGGTGTGGGGACTTATGCCTATAATCTCAGCACTTTGGGAGGCCAAGGTAGGTGAATTGCTTGAGCCTAGGAGTTTGAGGCCAGCCTGGGCAACATGGCGAAACCCTGTCTCTATGAAAAATACAAAAATTAGCATAGCATGGTGGCAGGCATCTGTAATCCCAGCTACTCAGGAGGCTGAGGCAAAAGAATCACTTGAACCTGGGAGGCCTGGGGTGCAGTGAGCCGAGATCACGCCACTGCACTCCAACCTGGGTGACAGAGTGAGATCCTGTCTCAAAAGACAAAACAGAAAACAAATTCTACAGAAGCACTATATGAAAATATATTCGCTGAGGATTTTGCAAAGCTAGTGAAATACTTGAAATCAAAGATTCAAGAACTCGTAGCATAATAAAAACAAGGAAAGATACACTTCACCACATCACAGTAAAACTGCCCTGCGTGAAAGACAAAGGGAACATCTTAAACACAGCCAGAGAAAAACTATACATTTCTTTCAAAGAAGAAATCATAAGTAGACGGCGAATTTCTCAATAAGATCGATGGAACTGGAAGATAACAGAATGGCATAGATTCAACTGCTGAAAAAACATAATTGCCTATCTACAATCTTATACCCATCAAAAATATGCTTTGAAAGTGAAGATGAAATAAAGGCATTTTTAGAGAAGCAAAAATCGAGAGACTTTATTGCCAGCAGATTTGCACTAAAATGAATACCAAAGAGAGTTCTTTGGGCAGAAGAAAAATGATTCTAAATGGAAGCATAGACGCGCAAGAAAGAACGGAGAGCCACAGAAAGGGTTAATACATTGGTAAATTTAATGAGTACACAAAACAATAACAAGAATGTCCCGTGGGGCTTACCATATCTGTAGAATTAGATGATGTGACAGGGGTGATGCGTCTATCCAGGAAAAATGTTTAATGGTGTCACAGTGCTCTGTGGTTCCTCATTGTCCAGGAAGTGGCAAGACTCTAATTTAGGGCAGACCATAATGACTGGAGGAGATATGTTACAATCCCTAGTATTACAGTAAAAGAATAATGAGAGATTAAGATGAATGAGCTAATTGGAATTGACAAAATGGAATAATAAAAATACTTGATAAGAAAAAATAAGGCAGAAAAAGAGAAAGGCGATGCAAATCGAAAACAAATAGTAAGAAACCAGACCTAAATTGTATGAATAACTGCATTAAATATAAACAGAAAGACCAGTCTTATTTTTAATCCGTAGGGATGAATGGATCGGTTTCTCATCTATTCCAAAATATTTCAAAGGTAGATGTGTGTATGAATCCCCTGAGGAGGTTTTAAAAATGTTTAATTCTCTGAGCCCAACTTCAGTAGTTTAGTGGGATTTGAGAATCTGCATTTTTAATAAGACTCAGACCATTCCTGGAGAAACAGTGACTTCGCCTATGGAATGGGAGGGATAGGGACGAGGGATAAACTGTTCACAGACTGCTTTAGTTGTGGACCTTGGAGCTCAGCAAGGAGCTGATACAAAAACACAAATCAATGCAATGCAATAAATTGTGAAAGAATGGTCTTCTAGGAGGGACCTCTGCCCTCCTGCAGGTGGCAGATGAGAGGAGTCAGAGGTTTTCTCTCATCTTAATTATTCAGATCTTGGCACCTGAGGAGCAGACCAGCTGGGGTTAGGAATCCAAAGCAGGGCAGGATCCGTCCACACACTCGTGTGTTTATTTATTTATGCAGCTCCAGCAAAGAAAGTTAAAAACAGGGCTGGCCCCTGGCTGGGAGATGGAGCCTGACACTGTGTATGCGTCTGTGAGACTCAGTCTGGTCCCGGATGCCCGACTCCCCGAGGTCTGTGCACTGGGCCAAGGCCCTGCTGGCCACAGAACACAGGCGGTGAGGGCTGCACGGGGAGGGGCTGTGGTTTTGGAGGCTGACGCAGCTGGCTGGCCTTCTGCTCCTGGTCTCCCGGAGGCTCCCTGCCCTCAGCAATAGAAGGTAAGACGGAGATCACATCCCAAGGTGGGAGGGGGCCCGTGCCAGCCCTGAAAGTGGTTGGAAGGTCTTTTTGTGGCAGCCAGGAAGGGCTGGCTCTGCTTCTAGATCCACAAAGCTGCTTGGATAGGGGCCGTCTCAGGTAGAGGGCCATGAGGGCTGGGGACCGCAGGTCTGCTCTGCCTCGAGCTGCCCAGGCGGCATGCCCAGGGGTCTGTGTGTCTCCTGGAGCCTGTCAGGGTTGGGAGCACCCAGTGTGGTGGCCCAAGGTCCGAGGTCCAATCTAGGGAGGCAATGGTGTTGGTGAACCTGGCCATGCTAACTTTGCTTAATTCTACCAAAAAAAAAAAAAAAAAAAAGGAAAGAAAGAAAGGTGTTGTAGGATACGGGTGATTTCTTTCTTTTGTCTTTTTCTGTTTTTAAATTGATAGAATGTTTTTGTGTTTTGAACAGTTTAAATTAAGCAAAAAGTACAGAACGTTCCTATAAATCCCTTCAACACCCTGGCCCTTGCCACTTTCCCCTATATTACCATCTTACTAAATATTTGTTACAATTGATGAGTCAGGGCAGGGAATTTAGGGGTGGATTAGTAACTGCTATGGAGAAAACCAGGGAAGTGGGAAAAGTTCAAACTCATTACTCATTTTCGAGAAAACAAAAACGAAACAGAACAAAAAATGTGTAAAAGAAAGATGATTAAATTTTATACCTCATGGCTCACTTGTGAATGCTTTTACACATGGTGGTATAAACACTGAGTATTTCTCTTTCTCCAGCTTTCTGGAGGTATCATTGACAAATAAAAATTATATGTATTTAAAGTATGCAAAGTAATGTTTTGATGCATGCATATGTTGTGGGATGAACACTACAATCAAACTAATGAACATACCTGTCACCTGACATAGTTGCCTTTTGTTGTTTGGTAAGAATACTTAAGATCTGTTCTCTTAGCAAATTTCACTTGCACAATATTGAGTATAAGTATACAGTATATTATTCTTAATGAGAGTCACCATGCTGTACATTAGGTCTCTGAAAATGTGTACCCTTTTGACTGTCTCCCCATTTTTAACGTCTTTCTTTCTTTCTCTCTTTCTCTCTCTTCTTTCTTTCTTTCTCTCTCTTTTTCTTTCTCTCTTTCTCTTTTCTTTCTTTCTTTCTTTCTTTCTTTCTTTCTTTCTTTCTTTCTTTCTTTCTTTCTTTCTTTCTTTTTCTCTCCCCTCTCCTCTCCTCCCCTCCCCTCCGCTCCCCTCCCCTCCCCTCTCCTCTCCTTTCCTTTCCTTCCTTTCGACAGGATCTTGCTCTGTCGCCCAGGCTGGAGTGCAGTGGCGTGATCTCGGCTCACTGCAGCCTCTACTTCCCAGGCACAGGCAATCCTCCCAACTCAGACTCCCGAGGAGCTGGGACTATAGGTACGTGCCACCACACCCAGCTAATTTTTATTTTTTGTAGAGACGGGGTCTGGCCATGCTGCCTAGGCTCCTCTATATTTCTTACGTATGTGAAGGCTCAATATGGCTTTACCAGGAAGATGGGCAAAGGGGAATGTGTGAGGGGCTCTGGTCTGAGAACGAAATTCTCATGATTTTTGCTTCATAGCCAGTAGACAGTAGGTAATAACTAGAAAAATGAGCAAATAGCAACGTAAACATATTACTCAGAAATGAGCTGATACTCGTAGATGTGCTAAAATTGCTGAAAATGGTTGTTCCTGGAGAGCAGTAGCGGGGGTTGGCGTGGGAAACTGCAGCTTTTCATTATCAGCCATAGAATCCTATTACCCTGTATGACTTTGATAAAAATTATAATTAAATTTGAAAGAATATGTATTTTTGGTGTTGATTTCATATGTAAATAGATGCCTCTGAGCCAGAGTCAGCCCTCACACCTCTCTCTGTCCTTCCCACCCCCAACCTGGTAGCAAATCCTGTTGGTTTCAATGAGTTCACCTCTCAGCATGCCACCTCTCCCGCTGTGGCCCTAACTGCCATCATCTCCCGTTGGATTCTTGCGGGTGCCTCTTCCTGGGTCTCCTTGCTCCTCCTTGGCTGCAGACTGCCTTGCAGATGGTCCATTCCCCACGGAGCCCGGAGGATCTGCCAACAGTGGAGTCATCTCTGCCACTCCTCAACTCACAGCAGCCTGTGGCTTGTCACCTCCCATGGAATAAAAGCCAATGATGTTACAAGAATCCACAAGGCCCTGGAGGACCTCACCATTCCCCTCACATCTATCTGTCCTGCAGCACGATGCCAGTCCGTTCCCAAGAGAGACCCTGTTGCCTGGAACACAACAGGAGCTCAGCACAGCCGAGCCTCAGGGCAGAATGCTCTTCTCCTCCGACAGAGCAGGTGTTAAGGAAGTGCCTGCTATTGTGATCACCGTGAACATTATTATTCTAGAATATGAGCACATTTTGAGACTCTTGCTGACTTGTTTGGTGTTTTGTACTTTTTTTTCTTTTTTTAAAATTTTCATTTATTATTTTTGTTTTTTTATTTAAAAAAAATTTTTTTTTTTTTTGTAGAGATGGATGGGTGTGGTAGCACCTGTATGGTGGTTAGCTGGCTGTGGTGGCATGTGCCTGTAGCCCTAGCTACTTTGGAGGCTGAGTTGGGAGGATCACTTGCGCCCAGGAGGTTGAGGCTGAAGTGAGCTAAGATCATGCCACTGCACTCCAGCCTGGGCAACAGAACAAGACCCTGTCTCAAAAAATAATAATAATAATAATAATAGGCCGGGTGTGGTGGCTCACGCCTATAATCTCAGCACTTTGGGAGGCCGAGGTGGGCAGATCACCCGAGGTTGGGAGTTTGAGACCAGCCTCACCAACATGGAGAAACCCCGTCTCTACTAAAAATACAAAATTAGCCATGCATGGTGGCACATGCCTGTAATTCCAGCTACTTGGGAGGCTGAGACAGGAGAATCGCTCGAACCTGGGAGGCAGAGATTGTGGTGAGCCGAGATTGCACTGCTGCGCTCCGGCCTGGGCAACAAGAGTGAAACTTCATCTCAAAAAAAAAAAAAAAAAAATAGAAGCGCATTAAAAATGGGGAGACAGTCAAAGGGTACACATTTCCAGTGACCTAATGTACACCACAGCCACTCTCATTAAGAATAATAGATCTCCCTATGTTGCCCAGGCTGGTCTCAAACTTCTGGGCTTGGATGATCCTCCCCCCTCAGCCTCCTAAAGTGCTGGGATTAAAGGTGTGAGCCACTGTGCCCTGCCTATACTCTTTCGAGTGGCAGCTTTATACACATGAAGCAGGCTACCCCAACTGCTGGTTTCTCATGTATGAGGGAAACACGAAATGATGGAGATTCTCTCCTCTTCATCACCCTAGAGGGTGGAACTGATACCTTTAAAGGCTGTCTCCAAGGAACTGGGCTGGATGGAACTGCCACGAGGGCCGCAGGGGCTCAACAAAAAAGCCCTCCTGCAGCCATGTTCAGCTTGGGGCCTGGAGAGCTGCTCTAAGGTGCCAGAGCTTGGTTGGCAGGGGGCAGAGACTGGATTCCACTTGTGTTAGAGGGCTGGGCCCCTGGGGTCAAAGGGGTGCTCCCAATATGCTGGCTGGGAGTGCATTCTTAGCAGGTTCTCAGGCTTCAGTCATGGAGACTGAAGGACCAAACTGGAAAGCCAAGGAGAACGTTCCAGCTTCCAGGCTGCATGTTCACCTGTCTACGCTGCTTATCGTCTCTCTTCTTCTTTCTTTATTAGGAAATGTTTTATATTAAGTAGAGCCCACTTAGAGCATCACAATTATTTTATATATTTTTCAAATGTTAATTTTTATTTTTAATCTCACAATGAATATAAAAAATAGACTTTTATCAAAACTGAAACAATTTGGAAGTGTATGGGATAAAAGCATCCTCCTTTCCCACAATTTCACTTTCCTACTCAGTATTATTTCATATAAGTAGCCTATGTTCTTCTAGATTACTTTCTATGCATGCACCTCTATAAATGTGGGCATGCAAAGTGCATATATGTGTTATTCATACAGATAAATATATTTTTTCTTTCTTTTTTTTTGAGATGGGGTCTCGCTTTGTCACTCAGGCTGGAGTGCAATGGCGTCATCTCAGCTCACTGCAACCTCTGCCTTCTGGGCTCAAGCAGTTCTTCTGCCTCAGCCTCCTGAGTAGCTGGGATTACAGGTGCACGCCACCACACCTGGCTAATTTTTGTATTTTTAGTAGAGACTAGGTTTCACTATGTTGGCCAGGTTGCTCTCGAACTCCTGACCTCAAGTGATTGCCCGCCTCAGCCTCTGAAAGTGCTGGGATTACAGGCATGAGCCACCGTGCTTGGCCTATAAATGTTATTATTCACCTCGCTTTTTCATGTAATAGATGTCTGGGATATAGCCCTCTGCCAGTGCACACTGACCCACTTTATTCCTTCAAACACCTGCATAGTCACACATGGTATGGGTGCACCATATATTATTTAACCATTGTGTTATAGACAACTAAGTATTTTTCATTTGCTTATATATTCATTCATTCACTCATTCATTTACTTTTGCTGTTATAAATATTACTGTAGAGAACATCTTTAAATTTTTAACAACATCCTTTGTTATGCAAAAGTTTTAAAGTTTAATGTAGTCAACTGCAAGAGAAAGACACCCTTAACTGATTTAAGCAAAAGTAAAATGTATTGATTTATACAACTGAAAAACTCAGAAGCGAGACTTAGGTGGATTCAGGGGATTAAACAAGCCACCAGGACTGTTTATTTCAGCTCCATTCTTCTCCATGACAGAGTCATTCTTGGGCTCTGCGGGAGGTAAGACGGCTTCTAGTAGCTCCAGAACCATTTATGTTTTAAGTCCACTTAAAATGATTTGAGCAGAATAATAGAACCTCAGTCTAAAAAGTGGCTTAGTTCCCCCTTTCCCCACCCCACCCCACACATAACAAGAAGCCTGAAGGCAGCTAGCTGAGAGAAGGACTCAGCAACTCAAAACCTAAGGCTCTAGGGCGATTTCTTTGTAATTCCGTGATTCATTTTGGTATAGCCCCAAAATGGCTGCCACTTGCTATGTTCACACAACAGTGTCCAATGAAGGTAGGAAAGCAAGCCTTTTGTCAGGCACATCTCTCTCTCTTTTTTTTTTTTTTTTTTTTTTGAGACGGAGTCTTGCTCTTTCACTCAGGCCAGAGTGCAATGGCGCGATCTCGGCTCACTGCAAGCTCTGCCTCCCGGGTTCACGCCATTCTCCTGCCTCAGCCTCCTGAGTAGCTGGGACTACAGGCGCCCGCCACTGTGCCCGGCTAATTTTTTGTATTTTTAGTAGAGACGGGGTTTCACCGTGTTAGCCAGGATGGTCTCAATCTCCTGACCTCGTGATCCGCCTGCCTCGGCCTCCCAAAGTGCTGGGATTACAGGCGTGAGCCACTGCGCCCAGCCTGGGCACATCTCTCTTTTATCAGACAGGTCAAATCCCCCCGAGAACCCTCCACCTCCCCACCCCACACCCCACACCCCAACAGACACTCCCTCAGAGTCCACTGGCTGGACTGATTCATGTGATTCTGCCTTCCCTGCAAAGGAGGATGGGAAAGCAAGGAAGGGGCACTCTCAGCCTCTGGACTGGAGAGCTAAGGGGTGGGAAGCTGTTGGGTGGACATCCAGCAGAGCCTGACTCAGGGAGCATCTCTCCCAGTCACTCCTGCTCCAGAGCCAGGGCTCACTCTGCTTGGATTAATTCCTGTCACATGCTCATCCTGAATCACTTCCAGGTCAGGGGGATTTACCAGCTAATTGGCCAGACCTGGTCACGTTTTCTACCCTTAGATCCAAACCTGGAGCTCATCCTGAACCCGGTGATGGGCAACAGGAGGGTGACTGCTTAGTTACCAGGGTCTGGTTACCAGAAGATGGGGCAATGAATGCCAGAAACTTAAATTATGAAATTTGCACAAGAGAAGCCATATGCACGTGGAATAATCATTATCGGTGGTCTTGTCAATTTCAGAGCACGAGTTTCTGGCTAATGCTGACTTTTAGTAACTTCCTCTCCATCTCTATTATCCTCTCAGCAGTGAATGGTGAAAAGGACTTTTTAATGAGCTCTTTTCCTTTTCCTCTGCACTTCCCTTGTTCTCACCTTCCCCCACCCATGCCATTTGCCTCTCTGGAAATCAGTGTCTTTTAGGAGAGAATTCAGGGAGCCTCAGTTTAGACCAGTGTCACTGTGGGCGAAGTTCAGTGCCCAGTAAAGCCACAGGTATCTTTCAAAGTCTCACCTCTAGCCTTTACCTCTTTAGATCCTCTGTAGAGGTAGATGTCATTGTGAAGCATAATGACATCTCTCCATCTTCTATGGGCATTCTACTTCACCATCCTAAATGCAAGCCTTCCAATCTGACTTTTCTCTCCCCACGTACCCATTAGCAGCTTATAAAGAATCAGAGCCACGTGAAGGCTTGAAATCAGTGTGTTCCAGCATGGGCTCAGCTATAAAAACAATTTGAGTGCTCACAGCTTTAAAATGACTTGGCAGTCTGTCTATAAAATGTCCTGTAGCCTGAAAGCGGGTGAGAACATGCCTGCATACATTAGTGATCCATTGATTGTTTCTGGAGCTAGGTAACCTTTGTATACGAAAATGAGAGAACAGCTGAGGCCTGATCAATCAAACCAGCCATTAAGAATCTTGCCTAGTCCATAGGCCTGTTCCATCTCAGGGTTCCCAGGGAGAAAAATAAAAATGAAACAAGTTTTAGCCATAAATACGGGGAATAGGAGACAGGTCTGGACAAAGGTTGGGAAGGTTGAAGATTTCATTCCACTAGCAGTTTGTGACTTTCCCTAACCCACTCCTGGGCTAAATACAGGGGAGCAAAATGCAAAATGACTTTGGGGTTCTGAGACCAGGGCATACCCTGTAAGGTGATTGTCCTGCCATTTCCTGCAGCTGCCTATCTACAGGCAATAGAGGGTGCACATGTATGATCAGGGCAAATAAATACGGGAAAGGGGGCAGGGGAAGAGGATTCCAAATGTGTCTCTTCTCAGCAAGAGGTTCTCTGTGAGTTCTTTCAAGCCAAGAAACAAAATTCGCCATCCCCAGCCTAACCACAAACTATGACTGTGCCTAATTCAATAAAAATATCAGATGGGGAGAATGGATGCCAATTACCTGGAGCTTCATATTAAACAGGGAGTGATGGGTTATTAAGTAGTATTCTGTATTTAACCTCAGATATTTCAGAAATTTCGAATAAAATTTTCTTTAGCAGGAAGTTCATTTTAATTCTTAAAAAAGAACACACACTTTTAGAGGATACATCCTTCTTTTAAAAATCTAATTTGGGAAACACTCATATAGAGCCAAGAGATTTGGAGGGATGTTAATTGAACATAGTTTGTTTTACAAAAATTTGGAAGATGTATTAGTTTCTTATTCTTGCTGTAATAAATCATCATAAACTTCATGTCTTAAAACAACACCCATTTATTCTCTTACAGTTCTGGAGTCTGAAATGGGTTGACAAGGCTGCTCTTGGGGAGAATCCATTTCCTTGCCTTTTCTAGCTTCCAAGGACCACCTGCATTCCTTAGCTCATGGCTCTATCCTCCATCTTCAAAGGCAGCAATGGAGCATCTTCCAGTCTCTCTCTCTGTCTCTACTTCTGTTGCCACATCACTTGTTTCTGACTCTGTCCCCTCTTCTTCCCTCTTTTTCTTTTTTTCTTTTCTTTTTTTTTTTTTTTTGAGGCAGAGTCTCACTCTGTTGCTCAGGCTGGAGTGCAGTGACGCTAGCTTGGCTCACTGCACCTCCACCTCCCCGGTTCAAGAGATTCTTATGCCTCAGCCTCCTGAGTAGCTGGGATTACAGGTGCATGCCACCATGCCCAGCTAATTTTTGTATTTTTAGTAGAGATGGGGTTTTGCCATGTTGGCCAGGTTGGTCTTGAACTCCTGGCCTGAAGTGATTTGTCTGCCTCGGCCTCCCCAAAGTGCTGATGTTACAGGAGTGAGACACTGTGCTTGGTCTTCCTCTAAAAAACAAACAAACAAACAAAAAACTTCTATTTTAGGTTCAAGGGTACATGTGCAGGTTTTTTAATATAGGTAAACTTGTGTCATGGGGGTTTGTTGTACAGATTATTTCATCATCCACGTATTAAGCCTAGTACCCATTAGTTATTTTTTCCTGATCCTCCACCTCCTCCAACCCTCCACCCTCTGATAGACCCCAGTGTCTGTTGTCTCTATGTGTCCGTGTGCTCTCATCATTTAGCTTCCACTTCTAAGTGAAAACATGTTATTTGGTTTTCTGTTCCTGCATTAGTTTGCTGAGGATAATGGCCTCCAGCTCCATCCATGTTCCTGCAAAGGACATGATCTTGTTTTTTTTTATGGCTGCATAGTATTTCGTGGTGTATATGTACCACATTTTCATTATCCAGTCTACCGTTTATGGGTCCATGTCTTTGCTGTCGTGAATAGTGCTGCAATGAACATACAAGTGCATGTGTCTTTATGATAGAATGATGTGTATTCCTCTGGGTGCATACCCGGAACAGACACACACCGCCATAGAATACATGTGGCCGGCCAGGCGCAGGGGCTCACACCTGGAATCCCAGCACTTTGGGAGGCCAAGGCGGGCGGATCACGAGGTCAGGAGATGGAGACCATCCTGGCTAACATGGTGAAAACCTGTATCTACTAAAAATACAAAAAAAAATTAGCCGGGCGTGGTGGCGGGTGCCTGTAGTCCCACCTGCTTGGAAGGCTGAGGCAGGAGAATGGCGTGAACCCGGGAGGCTGAGCTTGCAGTGAGCTGAGATCGCACCACTGCACTCCAGCCTGGCGGACAGAGCAAGACTCCATCTCAAAAAAAAAAAAAAAAAAAAAAGAATACATGCGGCCAAGAAGCATATGAGAAGAAGCTCAGTATCACTGAGCATTTGAGAGATGCAAATCAAAACCACAGTGAGATATCACTCACACCAGTCAGACTGGCTACTATTAAAAAGCCAAAAACAACAAGTGGTTTGTGGCATTTCAGACAAAAAGGAACCCTTATACGCTGTTGGTGAGAGTGTAAATTAGTTCCACCATTGAGAAAAGCAGTGTGGTGATTCCTCAGAGACCTTCCCCCCCTCTTATAAGGATCCTTGAGATTACATTAGGCCCTTGTGGATAATCCAGGTTAATCTTTCCATCTTAATATTCTTAATTATATCTGCAAAGTCCCTTTTGTCATGTAAGATAATACATTCACAGATTCTGTGGATTAGGATGTGGACAGCTTTGGGGGAACAATTATTCAGTCCACCCCAAAATAATTTACAGCAATCAGAACAGACTAGCTTATGCCACAGTAATAAGCACCATGACCGGGCACGGTGGCTCACACCTGTAATCCCAGCACTTTAGGAGGCTGAGGCGGGAGGATCACGAGGTCAAGAGATCGAGACCATCCTGGCCAACATGGTAAAACCTTGTCTCTACTAAAAATACAAAAATTAGCTGGGCGTGGTGGCACGCGCCAGTAGTCCTAGCTACTTGGGAGGCTGAGACAGGAGAATCACTTGAACCCGAGAGGTGGAGGTTGCAGTCAGCCAAGATCACACCACTGCACTCCAGCCTGGTGACAGAGCGAGACTCTATCTCATAAAAACAAACAAACAAAAACAAGCACCACAAAAATACCAGGGGCTTGAACAGCTAAGGTTGTTGTTTTGCTTTTTTTTTTTTGAGACGGAGTCTTGCTCTGTTACCCAGGCTGGAGTGCAGTGGTGCAATCTCAGCTCACTGCAAGCTCTGCCTCCTGGGTTCACGCCATTCTCCTGCCTCAGCCTCCCGAGTAGGTGGGACTACAGGCACCTACCACCACACCCCGCTAATTTTTGGTATTTTTAGTAGAGATGGGGTTTCACCGTGTTAGCCAGGATGGTCTCCATCTCCTGACCTCGTGATCCTCCCACCTTGGCCTCCCAAAGCACTGAGGTTACAGGCATGAGCCACTGCACCCGGCCCTAAGTTTGTTTTTCACTCATGCTGCATGTGCCTCAGGTAGGTGGGGCTTCTGCTTTACGTCATGCCCACTCAGGGATCCTGTGGAGGGTGACTTTCTCTTCATGCTCCTGTGACAGCCTAGGCAGGACAAACGGCACCTGGACAGTCAGGGACTGCCTCTTAAGCTTCTGCCTGGAAGTGACACAGGACTTGTGCTTTCACTTCATTGCTCAATATTAAGTCCCATGATCATGACTACCTGTGCTGCAGGGCAGAGAAGGGCAGTTGCACTGCCACCTGCCCAGAGGGCAGAGAATTGGAACTAGTTCACAAACGTGCTCGTGACACTCACAGTGTCCATCCTTAGTGGAAAGGGGATATGAACTAGGGTAATATGATTTGGCTCTGTGTCCCCATCCAAATCTCATGTCAAATTGTAATCCTCAGTGTTGGAGGAGGGGCCTGGTGGGAGGTGACTGAATCATGGGGGCAGACTTCCCCCTTGCTGCTCTTGTGATAGAGCTCTCCTGAGATCTGCTTGTTTAAAAGTGTGTAGCACCTCCTTACTCTCTGTCTCCTGCTGGCCATGTGAAGATATGCCTGCTTCCCCTCCACCTTCTGCCATGATTGTGAGTTTCCTGAGGCCTCCCCAGAAGCAGGAGCCTGTACAGCCCACAGAACCTTGAGCTATTAAACCTGCTTTCTTTATATATTACCCTGTATCAGGTATGCCTTTATAACAGTGTGAGAACGAACTAATACATGGGGGTCAGCTCCAGACATAGACACATACAGACCACAGCGGGTATAAGGGAGGAGGTATCTGTATGCAGCAAGGCCGACAGGTCTCTCGTGCATATGGTTGAGGGGGAAAAAGCAAGATGCTAGACCATATGTGATGTGAGAAGCCATCTATAGAGACACGTGCATACAAAAATATGGTCTTGTCTTTATAGGCACACGAATAGGTCGAACTGGGGAATCTGGACACTGGTACACTGATATCAACACCATGGGCAGTTATGGAGTGGGGTCAGGCCCAGGAAAGAGAGGATGAGGGGAGACTTTGCTCCTGTTTATAGCGTTTTGATCTTTTAAAATATTTAAATAATTAAAAAGCTCCTCTGTCTATTATATGGGGAGAATGCATTAGTTATTGTCTGCAATTGTCTTACCAATTCTTACCAAAGGTAGAATAAAATTACTGTTAAAGATTCCTTAGGTGTGGGAGTGGGGACAATGGAGGATGAGCTGGGGAAATCACCAAAGAGAGCTGGAGGCCAAGCTGTTGGTGTCTCAGAATCACAGAAATAAAAAGATCCTGGGGTATTATGTTGCTCCATGATTCGTTTGCTTGCATGTCAAGAATGGTACAACTCAGGCCTGAGAAGGAGTGACCTACCCAAGGCCCCAGGGCTGGTTGGGTAGGAGGCTGGGGAGAATGCAGAGCTCCTGACTCCCATTCCAGTGCTCCTCTTCCCACCAGTAACCAGCCTGGATGTAGGAGAGGAGCCCAGGCCCAGACTTCAGTTCAGTCCCTTATTTGCTGTGTGTCCTCAGGCAAGTCACTGCCGCTCTCTGTGCGCAGTTTTATTTTTTCATCTACAATAAGGCAGAGTTGTAAGAATTCCCCGACATCCTCCTACAAACTACAAACTACAAACTAAATGTAGTTTGTGAGAGCTACTTTGAACGATTTTGTAAAGAATTAAAGTAATTATGTTATTATTAATGTATTAGTATCTAGGTATTAATTTTAATGAAATGATTATCATCCTTAATAATTCTATTTTATTATTAATATTAGTGATAATTATTAATAATGTACATAAAAGGATAGCATAAGCTTTAAACTAGGATAAAAGTTCTAGGACAAGGCTGGGAGTGGTGGCTTATGCCTGCAATCCCAGCACTTTGGGAGGCCAAGGCGAGTGCATCACCTGAGGTCAAGAGTTCGAGGCCAGCCTGGCCAACATGGCAAAACCCTGTCTCTACTAAAAATACAAAAATTAGCAGGGCATGGTGGCAGACACCTGTAGCCCCAGCTGCTTGGGAGACTGAGGCAGGAGAATCGCTTGAACCTGGGAGGTGGAGGCTGCAGTGAGCCAAAATTGTGCCACTGCACTCCAGCCTGGGCAACAGAGTAAGAATCTGTCTCAAAAAAAAAAAAAAAAAGTTCTAGGACAAGAACACTGACTTCTCTTGTTCAAACCATCTTGTTCATAAACCTACGTGTGGCATGACCAGACTCTGAAAGTGAGGGCATTCCTGAGGGAGCCAACTCCTCATGCCAGGGATCTTCTGAGGTGCCTATGTCTGCAACTTTGGAAGCAGCCGAGACTCAGGGGTTCAGCAAAGGGCTAAGGTGAATTCTCCCGAAGCCTGCAGGTCTCACTGAGGACAGGCTGGTGCCGGATCCTGTAACTGGGAGAGCCTTCTGCCAGCCTCTGACCATGGAGTTAAACCTGGAAGGGGCGCAGTTGTCCAAGATCCATTTTGGGGATTAAAAATTTCTGTAATTTCATGAACTCTTCCAGGAACAAGTAACATAAATATTTTTCTCTTTCTTCCTCTCTTTTAAAAAGTACTGCTTGTGCTTTGTCCCCACCTTCTTCCTCTCTGTGCATTTGGGTTTTCAGGAAAAGCTGACCTCTCATGACCTGCAGAAAATTTCTTTTCCGTTATCCCATGAATTTTGCATCATGTGACATTGTCACTGAGCAATGACCCCTAGTATGGCCTCCACGGTGCCTTTGCTTTGGCTGACACTGGCTCCTTAGACGGCAGTTCACCCCGCCCTGGGTCTGGGGTGGGCTGTCAGGGAAACTAGGTCTTCTTGGCACCCCCAAGCTGCCTGGGCATCAACCTTTCAGACTCCTCAGATTTAGAGCTCAAGGAATGGCCCAGACATCAGTGACCGATAATTAAACAAGACAATAACGGGAGGGAAAATGATCCTTTCATAGAAGCAAACCTGTCACCGGGATGGGGCCGGCCCCTGAGCTCAGGATGCTGGGGCTTCTGCTGTGTGCTGTGGGCAAGAGGCTCCCTCTGCATGCCTGGTTCCCTCCTCTGGAAAGTAGGAGAGCGGCAGTAGCCACCCCATGGGGTGGACGAGTGGCTTGCCTGGAGCACATGAGTATCCAGCCAGCAGAGCCCTGCGTGAGAAAGTGCCCTGTGTGTGTGTGGCCTGGAAACCCCCAAGTTGTCTAGTCTCCTGTGGGTTATGGACCTTCCAGCAGCCCCTTAGGCAGTCATGCTTCGTATGAATGTTGTTCCACTTTACAGACTGGGGAAAGGTCAGGGTGTGGGCCTTGTCAAGGTCGCACAGCTGGAGAGCGGGCAGCTGGATTTCAACCCAAGTCCCTGACCCAATTCCACAGCCCTTGATTTTAAGCAAACACATATCCTCTGTGTGGCACTATCACTATCCAAGAAATAGCAGAGTCAGGCGGGGCTAGTTGGACGCCCTCTGATCTATTTATTTTTCAGCATCTGCTTCATAAACCCTTGGATGTCCACCTGAATTTTCCTTATTGCTGTTAACCTCATCTTCCAATTATGCAAAATGTTTCAACCAATTAGCCCCTTGTTGCAGGGATCTCATCTTTGGCTGACATTTGGTGCTGTGTGTCTTGGTCCTGACTGACACAGGCAGCACAGCAACTGCTCATGGCAGCCTCATTTTCTCCAAAGGGAAAAGGGCTCCATGGCTAGTCGGGCATCTGGGGGACCCAGGAGCTCCAGTAGCTGCTGAGCAGGCAAAGAAAGGCTGATTAAAAACCCACACACCAAGGCCGGGTGCGGTGGCTCACGCCTGTAATTCTGGCACTTTGGGAGGCTGAAGTATGGATTTCCTGAGCTCCGGAATTCAAGAACAACATGGGCAACATGGTGAAACCCCATCTCTACTAAATACAAAAAATTAGCTGGGCGTGGTGGGACGCACCTGTAGTTCCAGATACTCGGGAAGCTGAGGCACGAGAATTGCTTGAACCCGGGAGGTGGAGGTTGCAGTGAGCCGAGATCGTGCCACTGCACTCCAGTCTGGGCAACAGAGTGAAACTCCATCTCAAAACAAACAACAAAAAGCACATGCCAAGGTGGAGACTGTTTCACTGGTTTCTTTAAAGAGCACAAAGATTGGGAGGTGCTAAAAACACAGTCTCATGAAACTCTGTGGTTTTGGGGTTTTCTATATATAGACACCCTGAGGTTCATACATCACATTTCCCTTGGCATTTAAGGCTCCAAGGAACCCTCTGTTTTGCTTGGTTTCCCAACTAACCCCTCATTCATTCATTCATTCATTCAAGAGGTTACTGAGTGTCTGCAGTGTGCCAGGCTCTGTTCTTCACTCAAAGTCCAAAGCAGGGGATCCAAAACCAAGGTTCTGATGCTATGGAGCTCATGCTCCAGTCAAGGACAATCAATAAAAAGACAAAATGTGGCCGGGCACGGTGGCTCATGCCTGTAATTCCAGCACTTTGGGAGGCCGAGATGGGCATATCACGAGGTCTTTACTAAAAATACAAAAAAATTAGCTGGGCGTGGTGGTGTGCATCTGTAGTCCCAGCTACTTGGGAGGCTGAGGCAGGAGAATGGCGTGAACCCGGGAGGCGGAGCTTGCAGCGAGCCAAGATCGTGCCACTGCACTCCAACCCGGGCGACTGAGCGAGACTCCGTCTCAAAACAAAAAAAGAAAAAAGAAAAAATGTGTCTTGTGTGTACCAGGAGGAGGCTGATGCTGAGGGGGAAAATGAAGCCAGGAAGCGGGGTTGGGTGGAAGTGGGGATCCTCAGAAAATGCTGTCATGGAGCAGAGACCCGAAGGCCACAAAGGTGGGAGACAGGCTAATATCTTGGGGAAAGGCAGAGGGAACAGCAAGTGCAAAGGCCCTGAGGCAGGAGCATGCTCCAGTAGCAGCGAGGGACCAGTGTGGCCACAGCAGAGTGGAGGGAGATGCATGGACAGAGAAGCCAGAGAGGCAGGGAGGCCAGACACCCACAAAGCCTCATGGGCCTCTGTGAGGATCTGGGTTTTATCTTAGTGACTCAGGAGGACTTTGAGGGGTTTTGAACAGAGGGAAGAAGTATTATTTTCTCTAATATTCATTTTCTACTGCTGTGTAATACATGACCACAATCTTAGTAGCGGAACATGACACAGGTTTATTACTGTGTGGTTTCTGTGGGTAAAGGAGTCAAGCATATTAGAGCTGGCTCTCTGCTCAGGTCCCCACAAGCCTGAAATCCACATGTTAGTTGGTTGCGTCCTCATCTAGGGTCTCCACTTGGGAAAAATCCACTTCCAATCTCCCCCGGGTTGTTGGACAGAATCAGTTTCCTTGGCGCTGAAGGGCCAAAGACGCTGTGTCTTTCTAGCTGTCAGCTCATCACCACACTCAGCCTCTGGCTGTTGCTCCCAGGCCCTCACCACATGGTCCCCTCCATCGTTCCTTCCCAAAGATCTCAGCTTCTTTCAATAATCTGCCCGATTAGGTCAGGCCCATCCAGACTCTTTCTCCTTTGATCAACTCGAAGTCAGTCGGTTAGCAACCTCATCCATGGCATGATATCCCATCGTATTTCCAAGGAACAATCCCCTGCCCACCAAGAACAGGTGCTATCGAGAGTGGATATTGCAGAAACACTTCCTCATCCTACAAACCTTCCAGGACAAGAATGGAGGGAGAGGCTAAGCTTTCTCTTCATTCCCTTGCCACTGTCTTCTTGACCCAAATATGAGGGGCTTCCATCTCTAAAGTCTGCCCAGACTCTAAAGGAGGGAAGGAGGAATCGTGGGGCCATCTTGGAATCTTGCCTGTGACTTGTAGTTAGAAAGATTTCTCTGACCATTGTGCTCAGAATAGGATAGGGGAGCAGCCGGGGCAAGTGCAGACTCTGGGAAATCACAGAGGAGACGGTTTCCCTTTCAATAGTGATGGACCATGGCAGTTGCAGTTGTGGCGACAGAAGTGTTTGAAGCGTGGTTGAAGTGGTTGTAAAATGGATGGGATGTTTTTGTAAAATGGTTTGAAGGAGAACAATAAAACCCGATACAGGTTGACTCTAAGCTTTCTGGTCTGAGCACCCTGAATGCTGAGCTGTGGGAGTGTATTGTGTTTATCGAGAAGTGTGCAGATTGCCAAAGGATTCGCTTTGTGTTTATGGAGTTAAAAG
Source organism: Hylobates moloch (assembly GCF_009828535.3). Taxonomy (NCBI): domain Eukaryota; kingdom Metazoa; phylum Chordata; class Mammalia; order Primates; family Hylobatidae; genus Hylobates; species Hylobates moloch. Next base: position 12,738,764 of record NW_026652296.1, on the reverse strand, counting down.
TAGACAGGTGCTCCGAGTTTGTGATTTTTAAAAAATAAAAATAATAATACACTATCTATACCGATGAGACTTGTCGTGCCATTAGGATCCCAATTTGTGACTTTCCTCTTTTAAGAGAATAATACAGAAAAGGAAATGAGATCTGCAACTTGATCAGCATTTGTTTTTTCAGCTGCTGGTTCCTGAAAAAAAATTGTAGCACGTGGGAATCAGTAACAATAATTTGTGGAAGCATTACAAATAGGCCAGGAGTTGGCTCGCTTTACTGGTTTTGACTTGAATTAGATGTAAGACAGATGAGTCGAATGAGGTCTGTTTTGCAGCAGAAAGTATTGCAATGTCACATGGGGCCATAAAGGTGCCTAAATTGAGCAGAAACATATGTTCTTCAGAAATTAGCTGTTAGGTACGAGCCTTTCTCTTGTTAATGCTATCGGTATGAAATCCAATATTATCCCAGGGAAAGGAAACAAGGCCACTTAGCTGTTGGATGACAAGCTGTCTTACACTTCATCAAACCCACCCGTTTACTTGTCACACGGCTTGTATCACTCAGGAAGATAAAGAGACATCATATCTCTGCTTTTCCTCATGGTGTGTTTTGGAATAGATGCCAGCTTGATGTGTTGACCACGGTATGCAGGGCCATTCAATAAAGACAGATCCTTGGCCAAATGTTCGTATTTTTCCAAATACAAAAGACAAACTAATAAAACCAACGCAGCCATGCTGAACACCAGTGCCGAGGGCTCCCTCCTGTGCTGCCACGTGCTTCCTGCCGGGGAAATGGATCAGATGCAGCCGCATGACCCATGCTACCTGATGTCTTTGGAAAATTATGCTTTTGTTTTAATTTTAGAATAAAAGTTGTTGAGAAGTCACCCTGGCAATCCCCTGCCCACCAAGAACAGGTGTTATCGAGAGTGGATATTGCAGAAATGCTTCCTCTCCCTACAAACCGTCCAGGGCAAGAATGGAGGGAGAGGCTAAGCCTTCTCTTCATTCCCTTGCCACTGTCTTCTTGACCCAAAGATGAGGGGCTTCCATCTCTAAATCTCCCAGGCAAAGATTCTAATAGCTGAGAGACAGAAAGCAGCTCAAATATTAAACCACAGATGGCCTGCCATTTTTGTTTGAAGGGCTGGAATTTTCAGTTAATGCTGTGGGAAGTAAGAAGGTCAGCTCAGTTGCTCTGTCCAGCAATTCATCATTGCTGGGCTTTACTGAACAAAGGCAAACTCTGAAAACATGATCATGATTGAAAGAGGCAGCTGAGCAAGTGGGCTCCACCTGTGGCTCCCTCTCAGCATCTTGTGCTGCCATTGTGTGTTTAGGTATTCATGTCTCTGACTAAGACAGTGAGCTCCTCGAGGAAGGTACTTGTGCCTCGGTCATCCTAGAACCCTCCACGCCCAGTACGCACAGTGCCAGCACCTAGCAGACATTCAGTGCGTATGTGAGCCTCTCCTGGTCTGAACAGGGGAGTTCCCGTGTGTGCCTGTTTGCTGCCTTAATTATTAATAGCATTCCCTTATGACCTCAACCTATCACTAAACCCAAGCAGAGGAACTTCATTGCAAGAATATTGAGTGGCTTAATGAAGAGGTAATTTCTTGCCTCGTATGATGAAAAAAATCAACCAGGAACTGGCTGAGCACACCTGGTTTGCACAGGATGGTCCTCGTCAATGCCGGCTGTTTTGCTGTAATTGTGAATGGTGCTGCCTTTCACACTTACACATGTCTTGAGTTGGCAAGTAAGTTATCTGGTCATCTTTGGCATCATCATCAGGCATAGCAAATCCAGCGGTCATCAGGGCATCTTACAGTTGGCTTAGCTCTTGGGGACCAGAGGGATGTAAAAATTGCCCCAGGATGTATTTTACTAAGGTTGTGAAACAATGAGTTAGGGTCGGCTGGTTTTCTAGTAGCTTTCAAAAAGCCCGAGATTAACTCAGATGGAATCAGCTTAGGTCACGTGCCCACCCGTGATAAATTCTTGTTGCCAGGGCAACGCTGGTGCTGGTAGGTTTAACCTGGATCATAGGTCCCAGCCCCTGACTCTGGGATGTTTTTCTCTCCACACTACATTGGCTGGGTAGGGGAGGGGAGAGTTTTCTAGATGAAAATCAAGTTGCTGCCATAAACTCCCCTCACTAAAAGGCATGTCCTTTTGACATAGGGATTTTTGCCCATTTTGTTCAATGCTGTATTTTGAGCATCTAGAATGATAACACTCAACAGTGGAAACTGCTTAAATATCTGTTGAATGAATAAATACTGAGAAGACAAACAGCAAGTTTTCTTGAGGCAGCCTTCTGTATAAAATAGGATACACTTTATTGCTCCAGATGCTCCATGAAGCAGTAACAAACTGCAGGTAGGCAAGACAACCTCCCTCAAGAGAATCATCCTTTGGTGTTGAAAAACATACTGGAAATCACTGACCGTAGCCTATATGGGTTTCTCGTATGCTGACAATACAAACTCTCCACACATTTCAAGCACTGGGCTTGGTCTGCCATATTGACAGAATCACAATGCCTGCCTCACAGCAAGGGCAGCTCCTTCCCCCAGTGAAACTGAGCTCCAGAGGAAGCTAGGGCTTCCACAATTCAGTTCAGCTCTCTCCTTCGATGTTGTATTCATCTGCTTTATGTTTCTGTAAAGGAATACCCGAGACTGAGTAATTTATGCAGAAAAGAGGTTTATTTGGCTCGCAGTTTTGCAGACTGTACAAGAAGCACAAGAAGTGCAGCAACAGCATCTGCTTCTTATGAGGCCTCAGGAAGCTTCTACTCATGGTGGAAGGTGAAGGGGAGTCTGGGTGTCACATGGTGAGAGAGAGAGCAAGAGAGCAGGGGTTGGGGAGGTTCCAGACTCTTTTTAACAACCAGATCGCAAGAGAACTCATTACCATGGGAGGACACCAAGCCATTTCGTAAGCGATTTGCCTCTGTGATCCAAACAGCTCCCACCAGGCCCCACCTCCAACACTGGGGATCACATTTTACCATGAGATTTGGAGGGAACAAACATCCATATCCTATCAGGTGTGAAATGCACATGATAGGAGCATTTTCTCATTGAGTTCATGTGGATAAACTCGGGTCCATCCTGCAAGTGTTTTTAAATCATTTACAGAAGTTCCTCAAGGGCAGGAATTACATCCTCTGTTCCTGGCATGATGCCTGGTAGCCAAAAGGGGCTGAAAACTGTGACTTTGGGGCTGAGAAGGTGAATTCCCCTACCTGGGATTTGTCAGTCTCTCAAAAGAGTCATGCCGTGGTCCCATCCCATGGTAAAGACTGTGAACATATTGGATGGGGGAGAGGGGTAGACAGGGCGGCGGTTGTTGGTATTGGATCTTCTGCAAGGCCACCCACCTCCCTTCCTTGGCACAGTCCTCCAGCTGCTGCATTCATCAGCCAGGATCCTTTGGCTGCAAGCAATGGAAGTTGGCTTTCGTCAGCCTTACCAAAACAGGGATCTATGGACGGATGTGGGGTAGCTCGGAGAACACAGAAGGGCTAAGGGACCAGATGACAGAAGGATTAGACCTGGGTCAAGTCTGAGAAATCTCTTTGAGGCATACATTTTGGGGTGAGGGCCTACTCACTCTTGTTTCTTGTATCAGTCCCCTCAAGGTAAAATTTCCCAGGAGGGAAGTGTGGGCTTGGGCCCCACGCTCACTCTCTGGCAGAGCACCTTGGTCATCCATTCCATTGAGATGGTGACCAAGTGGGCATGGGATCCTCGAGGGGAACTTGAAGTCCAGGGCAGAAGAGTGGGGAATGGGCACTGGCCGGTCTACAGCACCAGAGGCCTGCCCCAGCCCATGTGCACAAGCAACACATCCTGGGATTCTTACAGCCTGGGATATGTCTGGCACTTAGTAGGCATTATTATTATTATTATTATTATTATTATTTGAGATGAAGTCTCACTCTGTCGCCCAGGCTATAGTGCAGTGGCTCGATCTCGGCTCACTGCAACCTCTGCCTCCTGGGTTCAAGCAATTCTCGTGCTTCAGCCTCCTAAGTGGCTGGGATTACAGGCATATGCCACCATGTCTGGCTAATTTTTGTATTTTTAGTGGAGATTGGGTTTCATCATGTTGCCCAGGCTGGTTTCAAACTCCTGGCCTCAAGTGATCCACCCGCCTTAGTGTCCCAAAGTGCAGGCATTACAGGCGTGAGCTACCACGCCTGGCCCACCTAATAGGTTTTTAAGAAACGTTGAGGCTGCCTAACTTACTTGCACCTCTGACCTCCAAACTTAAGGCAGAACTGCTTCCTCCTCCCCTCCATCCCACAGCACTTTGTTATTATTTTTAACAACTCTGTTATTGAATTTTGTAAGAATTAACTTCAGGTTTTTGTTTCTTTGGGTTAGAATTATGTCTAATTTACTTTTGTCTACATGAGTTCTTGACACAGAATGGAAGCCCAATTAACGTTTGCTGGATAAATGAGTGATTGAACAGGTGCTAAGTGGGAAAAAGCCCCAGTCAAACCAATATATTTATCTTTGAGGTATGGGGGAAAAGCTCATATATGTTTAAAAAATATTCAAAACTTGAAAATAAGGTATAAAGATGATTGAGACACATAGTGTCAGGGTGTAGAGTAGTCTAACAAGTCCACGTGGGGGGACCTGTGTCCCTCATGAGATGTGACTTTGTTTGACTTCCTATTTACCATTGTTAGGGCCCAGACATTTTATAACTCTGGAAAGTTAGAGGTTAAGATATAGGAAACTTATAAAGTAGAATGTTTTTCTTTTCTGATGGCACTAAAGATAATCCCCAAATTATTATTGACCATTAAGATATTGAAGTGATTGTAGCTAACTCAGCAATTGAATGGCAGCATTTCTTCTTTTTGATTGACTACATGGAATCCTTGTTCTTATACCCTATTTTGAATCAACTTTGCCATCCTATTAGTTCCATTATTAATCAAATAGATTTGACAAATGCTTACCATCCAGCTGATGAGAATTATGCTTTTAACATTTGAGAATCTTACTTTGATACACACGCACATATTTGGAAAACTAGACACTGTTTCTTCTAAAATGGAATGGTTTTGATTACGTTAGAATTACAAGTTCATGCCCAAAACACCTTTTTCTGGAATAACATCTGGAATTTATATCGTGACTTTTCTCTACTGATCATTAGCTCCCTTCTTTGTGTTTCTCAACCAGGCAGTTGGAAATTTGAGTCTGCTTTTTCTTCTTCTTCTTATGCTCCTTTGCCAATTTTTAGCCTGGAAATGGGAAGTGATGTTACTGTGGTCAAGAGCTGAGATACAATACCTGTGCCAATACCTGTGCTGGGAGAATGAATGATAATGGCATTGGTCATGATTTGTGGGTTTCCAGAACCTTTTGAAACCTCTTACATGTCAGGGAAATTTTTCCCTGATGTGTCTGCACATCCCCAGAAGAAAAGCCAGAAATCTACATTCCCATCTGCCTTACAGCTAGAGAGCAGACATGTGACATAGAGTGCACTGATCAGAGGGGTACGAACTAGACTCTCGTTGAGAAGAGAAGGTTGTGTAAAAGACGGCAGCGTGCAGAGACCATTCTGCAGAGGGTACTGAAGACACATACGGGGCTTGCAGAAGCTACAGAGCAGTCGGGGGGCAGGAGTGGGTGGCTGTCACACTGTCCCCTATTGTCTGTGTCAGTGATGTGCCCAGCACCACCAGTAGCTCTGGGTCTGCCTTGTTTCTGTTATATAGCCTCCAAGCCTGATTCTCTGGCCTTGCAGAGCTTCTGGGAGTCACTGAATACATTCCTTTTTGGCTTAAACTAGTTAGAGTAGATTCTGCTATTTGCAACTCATAGCTAAGTCTGATCCACATCATTAATAATGGAGGCATGGGGACCTCAGAGATGCTTGAATCAGAGACAGCTGGGTAGAGGCACAGGAAGGTCACCCTCCTGAATGTGTCCTAGAATATCTATAGTTTTTCATAAGACTGAGAAAAGCTTTGGATTGCCACCAGATTACTTTGCGGACAACTCTGGCAAATGTTCACCCTACTACATAAACAATATCTCATCTAGAATTTTTCTTGAAGTTCTATCTAGCTCTTTGATTTCCTGATTCTATGATATCTCTTAACAATGTATACAATTGAAAGTTATCTGAAGATTGACTTACATCCCTTTGGAAAAATAACAGTATACCCACCAACTGCCTTGCCAGCAGGGGTAACAAATTAAATTATATATTCAAAAATTTGATAATCAGGAAATTACTCCTGGGATGAGCTTTATTATTATTGACTTCAAAGAAGTATTTGATGGTACAGTGAAATGAAAATGATATATTATAATTTAATGTTTTCCATGCAAATGGAAAAGTAGCAGAAATATCTATCATTTCAGTTCAAGGAAGGGCCCCCCTTGGAAAGAGGAGAGATATAGGCACTGTCACATCAGGAGGTGGTTTGTTATGGGTGGTTGAAAAATAGGCATGAAGTTTCTTGAGACTTGTTTTGGCTACAAGTTCTACAAGTTACAGAGACCACTAGCCCCTCTCCAAGTAACTTAGGGGTTTATTTTTCCTCATGTTAAATAAGTCTAGAGGCAGGTAGTCCAGGGATGGAATGGTAGGTCCATGATAACATCTGGGACCCATGCCCTTTCTGGATTTCCATGACCCTATCTTTGTTGTGAGCCGTGTCTTCATGCTCTCAAAATGGCCGCCACAGTTCCAGCCAGCATGACAGACAATGGCAGAAGACACCTGCCTGCTGAGTCAACTCCTTTTAAAGCGTTTTCCCGGAAGTCCTGCCCAGTAGCTTATGTTGAGTAACCATTTGCTGGGTCTGTGTCACATGAACATTTGATTCAAGAGAGCCCAGGAAATTTTTTTAGCTGGGAATACAATCTTTTCAATTAACATCAGGGTTCAGTTAATAAGGAAGAAGGAAGGGAAATCTGGAGCCTCTGACACACCTGAGTGTCTCTTTGCATAGAGTTTGCTTTAAGACCTGGCAGTGCTTTTGACTTCTCCCTTTCCTTTTTGCCAGTGCTTCCTCTGTCTTCTTTGTTAAAAAAAAAAAAAAAAAAAAAAAATTATCGTTCAGCCTCTATCAGACAAAAAGCAGCATGATATTGTTTGGCTCTGTGTCCCTACCTGTACGTCATCTGCATTTGTAATCTCCATGTGTCAATGGAGGGAGGTGATTGGATCGTGGGGATGGTTCCCCATGCCATTCTCTTGATAGTGAGGGAGTTCTCTGGAGATCTGATGGGTTTATAAGACAGTTTTCCCTGCTCTTGCTTGCTGTCTCTTGCTTGCCGCCTTGTGAAGAAGGTGCCTGCTTCGCTTTCTGCCATGATTGTAAGTTTCCTGAGGCCTCCCCAGCCATGCAGAACTGTGAGTCAATTAAATCTCCTTTGTGTATAAATTACCCAGTCTTGGGTAGTATCTTTATAGCAGTGTGAAAACAGACTAATACATGGCACAATCTATTTCTTTCTTACTGTGCTTCTTCTTCCTCCTATTCCTTAAATGATTAGATCAAATAGGATCTGTGACTGGGCACACTAGATCAGGCCTGTAATCCCAGTGCTTTAGGAGGCTGAGGTGGGAGGATCACTGAAGCCCAGGAGTTTGAGACCAGACTGGACAACATAGCAAGACCCCATCTTGAAAAAAGTAAAATGAAATAAAAATTATTATTATTATTATTTTTTTTTTTTTGAGACGGAGTCTCGCTCTGTCGCCCAGGCTGGAGTGCAGTGGCGCAATCTCCGCTCACTGCAAGCTCCGCCTCCCGGGTTCATGCCATTCTCCTGCCTCAGCCTCTCCAAGTAGCTGGGACTACAGGCGTCCGCCACCACGCCCAGCTAATTTTTTGTATTTTTAGTAGAGATGGGGTTTCACCGTGTTCTCGATCTCCTGACCTCGTGATCCGCCCGCCTCGGCCTCCCAAAGTGCTAGGATTACAAGCGTGAGTCACCACGCCTGGCCGAAATAAAAATTATTTAAAAAATTAGCCAGGCCTGGGGGTGCATGCCTATAGTCCCAGCTATTAAGGAGGCTAATGTAGGAGGATCCCTTGAACCTGGGAGGTCAAGGTTGCAGTGAGCCATAATCATACCACTACACTCCAGTCTGGGTGACAGAGCAAGACCTGTATCTAATAATAATAATTATTATTATAACTATATTTAAATAAAAAATAAGTAAATAGGATCTGGGTTACCGAGACCCCATAGTCTCCTAAGAGACAGCTGAACAATAATAAATATTGCAGAAGGATTTGAAACTTCAGAGCTCCCGAAGAAAGATGAGCCTCATAAATCAAGCACCTTCTTTTTTTCAAAATTGCATTTACATATTTTCTGAAATGTGACTTTTTTACATATGTATTTAATTATATAAATAAGCATTTTAGTCATCTGGATTGAACCAAACATTCTAATGAACTATGCTAATTGGCTGGAATGCCAACAAAATAAAAATTAATGTTAAATTTTACTTTTAAAAAAACCTCAGGGAATCAGCTTGCTCAAGAATGGAATATGTGTATTTTCTTTAAAGCTTCAACTTTAATAAAGTAGGATCATCCAAAGAGCTTCTGATCCAGGAGATCAATTTTAGACCCCAAAGCCAAATTTAATCCACATAAGATTTTTAAAAATAATTTTATTTATAAAATGATCCTATGGTGAAATGGACCTCTCGTGTACATATAGGCCTATAGATTATAACACGTGTTGATTGGCCTATCCGCCACCAATATCACGATGCAAAACAGCTGAATTACACTCACAATTTCTTCGTGTGGCCCCTTGGTAGTCAATCTTCTCTCCCCAGCTGTTGGCAACCACTAATCTGATCCCTAATCCCTATAGTTTTCATTTCGAAAATGTCATTATAAATGGAGTCATAAGTCTGTGACTTGTTAAACTTGATTTTCTTTCTTTTTTACAAACATTATTTATTATTTATTAGTTTTATTTTCTAGCTTTTCTTGCTTAGCATAATGTCTGTGAGATTCATTTAGGTCATGGTGTGTATCATAGTGTGTTTATTTTTGTTGTTGAATAATAGCTCATAATATAGATACACCACAGTTCTGTTTGTTTTTTTATTCATTCACTAATTGACGGAGGTTTGGGCTGTTTCCACTTCTTGGCTATTATGAATAATGCTGCTGCAACATTCATAGACACATATTTATTTGGACATATGTTTTTATTTCTCTTGGCTTGAAATGGCAGGATAGGGGGTGGTCTCCTGGAAAATATATGGGGAATATTTTGTTACTAAAAATAATGTTTGTGTGTGTGTGTGTATGTGGGCCAAAATCAACACTTGTCTACTACCCTGAGCCAAGTTTTTTTTTTTTAATAAAATGAAATTGATTTTGGTGTTTTATACTTGCAGTTTGCCAACCTTTTTACATATCTTCACAGCTCATTACTTTTTTTGAGACAGGGTCTTGCTCTGCCGCCCAGGCTGGAGTGCAGTGGTGCAATCAGGGCTCACTGCAGATTCAACCTCTTGGGCTCAGGTAATTCTCCTGCCTCAGCCTCCTGAGTAGTTGGAACTACAGGCAGGCACCACCGTGCCCAGCTAATTTTTGTATTATTTTGTAGAGATGAGGTTTTGCCATGTTATCCATGGACTTGAACTCCTGGGCTCAAGTGATCAATCCACCTTGACCTCTCAAAAATGCTGGGATTATAGGTGTGAGCCACCACACCCAGCCCACATCTCATCCTTTATAGGAATAAAAGCAAGTGGAGCCTTTTGATTTCGGTAGCTGTGGGTGAGACAAGTTGTCCAGCCTCTTGTTACAACATACTTTTCTCCTCTCACTTCTTAATAGATTTAAGATACTCACAATGGGGGTGACAATAATTATTGAGCTCAGGTAATCCCAAGTAGCATCACCACCCAAGTCCCACAGGTTCATTCCCACCTGTCACCAGACTACAGTTGACCCTTGAACAATGTGGGCATTAGGGGCATGGATGCCCCCCACACAGTCAATCTGTGTAGAACTCTGACTTCCCCCAGACTTAACTATTAATAGGCTCCTGCTGACCAGAAGCTTGACTGATGACATGTACAGCTGATTAACACATATTTTGTATGTTATATGTATTATATACTATATTCTTACAATAAAGTAAGCTAGAGAAAAAATGTTATGAAGAAAATCATAAGAAAGAGAAAATATATTTACTATTCATTAAGTGGAGGTGGATCATTATGAAGGTCTCCATCCTCATCATCTTCACGTTGAGTAGGCTGAGGAACAGGAGGAAGAGGTGGGGCTGTTTCAGGGGTGGCAGAGGTGGAAGAACTGTGTATAAGTGGAGCCATGCAGTTAAAATCTGTATTGTTTAAGGATCAACTTTATTTCTATTTCTGAGTTGAATCTCCTTTGACATAACCATTAAAGCATTTTTCTCCAATGTCTACACTTTTAAATTCTCCTTTCTTTTTCATCAGATTCAGTACTGGTGCAGCAATTCCTGATGTGCTGAAGTCAACAGCCATCTCATCTAACAATTCTGATTCTTTTGCCTGGAGGAAGTTGAGAACTGATAATCTTTGGGAGGTAGGTTTGGAGAAAGTCATGAGCCTCTAATGTATCCAGCTATGGGATATTGTGGTGGAAGATGTTGAGCATATCAATCAGGATGGACAAGGTTAGGTTGCAGTAACAAATAAGACCCAAATTTCTAGGGCTAAACACAACAAATGTTTTAAAAACCACTTACACTTTATGTCCAATGTGGGTTCTTTGTGGAGGGCCCCCTTCATCATAGTCATTCCGTGATCCAGTCTGCTGGAGGCTGCACCATCTCAATGCATGCTCCCAAGACAACCACAGCATAAAAACAGCATAGCCAATCGCACTGCAGTTCTTAAATGCTTCTCTTTAGAACGAGCACCTGTTAGAAGCTCAGTAGAACTTCCTGGTTGGATGTGCCAGGCAGGTGAGTGCCCTGGTTCCATGGAGAGGGCACAGAAGCTTCATGTTGAAGACTCTCTGAGACCTTGCGCTATATGTCTCTTCATTTGGCTGGTCCTGATCTGTATCCTGAATAATAAAATTGTAATCATAAGGAAATAGCACCTGTTGCTTTCTCTCATATTTCCATGGCTGAGAGAGGTCACATGCTATTCATGACTTTAAGGGATAGAGGAGTGTGTGTGTCCTGTGGGCCTGGAAGAAGTAGGAGGCTAGGGTTATTTGTGAGCTCTAGCAATGTCTACCAAGAAGGAGAATGGGATGTGGACAGGAGAGAATTGACTTCATAAACAACTTGACTCATGTGATGGCTCTCTCTCTGACTCTTTGAATCTCAGCACATTGTTAGTTTCCATGTTAATGGATTGAGGTTGGGTTTTTTTTTTTTTTCAATGTCTCTTTATAATCTTATTTTTCCTGTACAAAGGCATTAGCATACATTTTCTGGGCTCCCAGCCAGATGAATCATTTTCTTTCTTTTTCCTCATCTCCATAGTGCCCTGGTCTTTGCCAGAACCAAACAGTGGTCACAGCCAGGACCTGCACTGGGGGTCTTGAATCCACCTTGCCCGGTGCCCAGATGCCCCTCCTGCTCTCTGGATGGAGCCCACCCTCAACAAGCACTCCGGCAGGACCAGGTGCCATGAAGACAATGCCACTTGGAATCTGATAAGTAATATTTGGTACCAAGCCCAGATCAGCTTTTCATCACCCTAGACAAGAGATGTGTTTGGGACTCTTCAGTCTCTCCTGAAGCCCTCAGGCAGGTCTCTGTCATGCTGCATGGGATTATGGTAACACTCTACAAGCAGCTCCCCACCTGCACCTCAGGCCAGGTTGGAGAGGGTGAAAAAGCAACATAAAAATGTCAGCTTCCTATTGGAGATTAAGAGACAGTCAACTCTAGCCAAGTTTTATTTTTCCATTCTAAAGGAAGAAGAAGAAAAAAACACAACCTAAATTATCCCATTTTCCTTAACACACCATAGATGCATGAATTAGAAGAAAAAATTTGTTAAACACCCAAACAAAAAGAAACAATCTGGCCACCAGCCAGGAATACTTTGCCTGGAATGTTTTCCATGACTCTAAGGCCAGCACACACAAGAGTTTCTAAGATCCATTTCTGGTGAGAATAAAAGCTGAATCTGAAAAACAGATGCCCCCGAAAGTAAGAAACAGAAGAAAATGCAATCTGTCAACTAGCCACAATTTATTCTATCAACTATCAAAAATTTAGTCTGACATATTTGCTGAGTAAAATAACCATGTTGACTGATTGTTCTCCTGAAAAAGACAGTTTGAATTCACCCAACTTCAGTTGAGACTCAAACAGTCATTCTCAACTATTTCCAAATATAAATATTTTCTGCAAAGAAAACCTTTTATAAAATCTCAATTTGTAAAACTGGCCAGAAACCCAGTTGCTCTGGTTGAAACTGGGGGTGGGTGCTCCATGTGATACATTAAACATGTTACATCCCCTGAAACCCTCCCCTCAATCCAGGAGGCTCTCTCCCTCCCTCTCTCTCTCTCTCCCTTTCTCTCTCTCTCTCTCTCCCTCTCTCTCTCTCTCCCTCTCTCTCTGTCACTCAGGCTGGAGTGCAATGGAGCAATCACAGCTCATTGCACCCTCAACCTCCAGGGCTCAGGTGATCCTCCCACCTCAGTCTCCTGAGTAGCTGGAACCACAGGTACACACCACCATGTCTGGCTAATTTTTTGATTTCTTGTAAAGACAGGGTCTCACTATGTTGCCCAGGCTGGTCTCCAACTCCCGGAGTTAAGCAATCCTCCCACCTCAGCTTCCCAAAGTGCTAAGATTGCAGGTGTGAGCCACCACACTGGCCTGAACAAAATTCACATATTTTAAGAATCTTTGATGTAGACGGGGGACAGTTCTGCTCATTTAAAAACATCTAGAGTTTTGCATTGTTACAATAACTCATGGTGGGTGTCATTTCTAGAATTTAGTGTAAGGGTTCAGGGATGGTAATGTATGACACACAATCCTGTCCAAATGGCCATGTAGCCCCCAGGAGAAAAAAAAACAAAACAAAGCTGGACAGAAGGCTTTGCTGTCTTTCTGAGGTGGAAGCTAAGGGTCACCCCCACTGTGGCCCGCTGCAGCCTCAGCCCCCATCTCTGTCTTGCATAGTGCTTGCTTCTCCTCCTCTAGAGCCCAAATATACCAAATGCTTCTTGCTCAGCCTCCTTTGCATCCAGAAGCAGCCATGGGACCCAAACCTGACCCATGCAACGGGAGAGTCAATGTTCCAAGGTGGGAGTAGTTCAAGGAAAAATTTTCTTCCATAATGCAACGGAGACACAAGAAGAAACTCTCTTTCCTGCCTTTGAAACTAACTGGTTGAGAACAACATGCTGGAACCAAAGCAGCCTTTCTGTGAGCATGAGGAGCCGTGCTTAAGGACAAGTCAATCTGCTAAGGAAGGCAGAGCAGAGAGACAGATATGGTTGAGCTGCATTCTTCATCCCCTCTGTTATAGGGGACAATCTATATGATTCTTCAAGTCTGTTAATCAGGTCTTTGGTTGCTGACAGCCACACGCATTTTAATAGATATACTTTTCTCACTCCCATTCATCTGGAAGCAGAGAGAACAGCTCTGAGGGAATCTTCTTTGCAGACGCTGACACTTCGATTCTCACTGTGGTTTTTCTTGTTGACTTAAGGCCGCATAAATCTTTCCCTCCTTCACGATACTTGATCTTCTGCCTCTGCCACAGGCTTGTTATCTGTTTTCTGTAAGTAATGCAGGAGCTTCTGGTTATAAACGACTTGCTAAACCTGAATTCTTAAGAATCATTTATCTGTTAGACCTACCCTAACCCAATCAATACTCAGTGATAGGAGGTGTCATCAATGATTGACTTTAAGATAAAGCAGTTCTTCCCCTGCCCCCACCACCAGCGTAGACTTGGGTTTCCCCAGGGAAAAGCAGGAAGGATGGAAAGCTTGTAGGGCGTCTCCTGCAGGGCCTTTCTCCTGCCCCACAGATCTCCCTGTTCTGTCCCCACCCTGAGCTCTGCTGTACCCCAGAGACATGCCTCCATCGGCCAGCCAGAAGCCCTGCTGCAGGTGGACAGGTTTGGCTCAATCAGCCATACTGCCTGGAAGATGCTCAGTTATAGAAAAGGAAAGAAGCAAAACCAAAAAGGAAGGACTCTCCAATGCTGGAATTTCATACTCAGGACAGGCTGGAGGGGAGATGGGCAGCCTCAGGTCACACTGGCCACTGTGAGAGAGGCCTGGAGTGTTCTCTTGCCCTGAGGTGCAGAGATGGAGACGGGGCAGAGGCACCAGGTCCCCAGCCATGCCTCTCTCTGTAGTCATGAGCTTCTCGCCTCCTGCGGCACAGACCTGTGTTTCCACTCGGATCCCAGCACAGAATCGCAACTGACATTGGGTCTCCTGGTTCTGGGCAGCTGGAGAAGGTCCAGGTCCCCGTGGGGAGACGGCCGCGCCTGCAGGTCCTCCCGGGATCCTGACGCTCAGTAGACAAATCACCATGTGAGGAAATGCTTCAGGGAGGAGGGCGTCTCCACTCCTCAAGCCAGCAAGACAAATCCAAAGGGATCCAGGAGGACAGAGTGGGCAGGAGCCTGCTGCTAAGGAGAACGCGTTGAGCATCCTCATACTTTTGAGGTTATCTAAGAAGATTCACAGACCCACGTGGGACAGACATCACGTCATTTCAGGGCAAAGATGATGCATTGGTCATGGGCCATGCACTTGCTACTTGATTTTTGTTGTTTTTATTTTTTAGAGAAGCCTTTTAGACATACAGACTAACAAAATGTTAGTTAATAAGCACCTGGGCAGTCATCCCTCCCCCATAAGAAATCAGACTTCAGAAGTACCTTTGAGGCTTCCTGGGCACCCCTCTACCATTAGATCTCCTGCTCTCTCCCCAAGAAGTAGCCATCTTCTAACTTTGTTTTCTTGCCTTGCTCAGGTATATTATATTTTTTCTGAAATTTTTTATAGTCCCAAATATTATATTTACTGGTTGGCATATTTCAAATCTTTATAGTAACATTTTTACTGAATTTTTTAATAGTCCCAAATATTATATTTATTGGTTGGCATATTTCAAATCTTTATAGTAACAGTATTATACTAAAAGCATCCTTTCTATAAGTTGCTTAGTTTTATTTAACATAATGTCTTTGAGTTTGATTCTTTTTTTTTTTTTTTTTTTTGCAATGGAGTCTGGCTCTGTCACCCAGGCTGGAGTGCAGTGGCACGATCTCGGCTCAGTGCAACCTCCACCTCCTGGGTTCAAGCAATTCTCCTGCCTCAGCCTCCTGAGTAGCTGGGATTACAGGTGTCTGCCACCGCGCCTGGCTAATTTTTGTATTTGTTTAGTAGAGACGGGGTTTCATCATGTTGGCCAGACTGGCCTCAAACTCCTGAGCTCAGGTGATCTGCCCGCCTCTGCCTCCCAACGTGCTGGGATTACAGGCGTGAGCCACCGTGCCCGGCCTCGAATCCATTTTCCAAACACACATAGGTGAGTATGGAAATAGATGAAAGGATATGGGTCACTTTACAAGGTAACAGCCTGGAAGAGGTCATTGTGGGTTACATGCATTTGAATTTGCTGCAATATAAGTTAGGAAAATGATAAACTTTTCTCACATAGGAGACTGGGTATTACGAACAGCTGTTCTTTAGTCCTTGCACCTCTATCGCTTTATTTTAGAAACAAAACTCCCATCTTCACCATTTTCATTTGAAAAATCTCCCCTCTATATTTCAATCTATATGAGCTGCAGTCAGAACTCGAGCCCAAGACCCAGAGCTAAACCAATCAGCATGTAGCTTTTCCAGAGCTAAGCCAATCAGCATGCAGCTTTTCCAGAGCTAAGCCAATCAGTATGTAGCTTTTCCAGAGCTAAGCTAATCACCACGTGGTGTGCCCTGGCAACAGCAATTTATCAGGGGTGAGTGAGCACATGACCAAACGTGACCCAATCAGAATGAGTCTCCGGACTTCCCTGGAAACTTGTGGCCCTTTTCTGCAGGATTGAAACTTGGATGATGAGGCTGTGCCATGACTTGCTACCTAGAGCTGCAGAATGAAGCTAACACAGCTGACGATAGAGTCAAGGCATCAGGGAAACTGAGTCAAGTTGAATTGAGTCCAGAATCTACTGTCCCTGAAACCAGCACAATACTTAGATATTTCGTTATTTTGTTTTGGGAGAAAACAAATTCCCTTCTTACTGAAACAAGTCTGGTCTGCATTTTCTGTTGCTGGCTACCGAAGGAAGGGGTCTTAATATCCTAGGGTAGAACAGTGCCCAATTATAGAGGCCCCAGTTTCCCCATCACTCATGAAGAGACGGTTGCTCTAAGGAGCTTCAGCATCTACTGCCAGCATCACCATTCTGGTGCTCTGGTTCTGGGCGATTCTTCCGTATCTTGTCTGAGCATGTGAACTTTGGAACAGAATGCCTGAGTTCAAGTCTCAGCATCACCACCACTAGCTTTATCAAGCCCACCATGTCTCAGTTGTCTTACTGTAAAATGGAAATAAGTTTCATAAACATTAAAATTGCTGTGAGATGTGAATGTGTTAATATGCAGAGAGTGATTAGCATAGTGCCTGGCACATAGCAAGCCCATCATCCATGGCTGCCCTCATTGTTGTTATGTTCTTCTTTATATTGACGATCCATCCAGAACCTCCCTCCATTCTGCTGGTTGCCTCCATTCTCTCGTGCCTCACTTCGCCAGTTCTCCACCTTAGGACCTTTGAATTCCTTTCCTCAGTTCAAACGTTCCTGGTTTGTGTCCCAACACTAATAAGACTTCTCTTTCCAAGGTCACAGGTACCTAATCTGAGATGTCAACCCAGGTAATAAGTTAGTGGTTTCACCTTTAGACAGGGATAGTGAAACTTTGCTTCTGTGCATCTCATTCTTGTTTATAAATCTCTTTAAAGAATATGAACTTTGTAGTGTATTTATTTTTGACTACCCAGAATCTATTGCACCATCTTTGGGTAACTGAATCCCAGTTTCCCCTGGGTAACCACCGTCCAATGGCTGGACCAACCCTCTGTGTCAGGTGGACTAAAACCATCAGGCTCTTTTCTTCCACAGCTCTGACTGGTCCAGGGATGGGTATGTGACACTTAGGTCCAATGAGTTGCAATGAGACTTTTGTTGTGGCTTCTGGGAGTGCCAGAGGCTCTTTTCTACCAGGCTTAGTCTGTCTTGCAGCCACAGCAGGAGATGCTCTCTAAGAACTGCCCTGACAGGGAAAAAGAGGAGCAGAGGGATCAAGAGACACTCATCAGGAACTGCTGACATTTGAGCCTCTGGATCCGGCTGTGCCTGAAACTAACAAGCTACTCCTTCCACATTCTAGTTATCTGATATTAAAAAATTATTTCATTTAAAGCTATTTAACTTAGGTTTTGTTGTTGTTGCATGCAACCAGGAGTGCTGACTGATTCAATCTTCCAATTATATGCTGTTTTTACTTTAAAAGGAGTGTTTGGTATCTCAGCCTGAAAGGAGCAGTAATGGCAGGATTGAGGGCACATAGCAATCCAGGAAGAAGGCAATGGTACGTAGAGCCCTGAAATCATACCAGATGGCTGGTTACTACTCAGTCTCTAGATTCAGCTGGGTCTGCAAGAAGAGTTATCAAGCTATCAGCTTTCTCTTGCAGGCATCCTTCTGTACCTTTAAGACACAGCATCTAAGTAGCTTTGGGTGGTTTCAGTTGGGCGTATAGTGGAGAAATTAAGAAAACATTAAAACCAGAACCACTGGAACACGAGGATGTGCATCTTAAGGGTTACCCAAGAGGGACTGACCTCAGTTAGGATGTTGGTGCTGGATTGGGTGCTCTGGTTTTCCTCTACTTTAAAAACTGTTGGATCCCTGATACGCCAAGACCCCAGAGAGGTGGAGAAACATTTATGTGCATGGAGGAAAAAATATCTTTTTAGAGTTACAAAGTGAGAATCACAGTTATTCTACCACCATTAAGCCAGAAAATCATTGTCTAAAATGGATTTTTTTTCTTTTTTAATGTGTAAATGAGCTTTCTGGTTGGTTTAAAGGGGCAAAGATTTCCATCAGCCTTCAGAGCTGGTCACTCATCAGTGGATTGGTAAATGCAGAATGGGGTTCGAGTCTGTGTCTTCTTTAGTGGAACAGTGGGTAATGTCCTTTTGACTCACGAATCAGTTTCCTTCACTCTTCTGTGCTAATGACCCACTTCCTCCGGCTTCCCTTAGCTGCACCTGATGTTTCGGTGGGAAAGGCCTTCACACTGTCATTCTTGTTTGATAGTGAATGTTGATGGACACCAGGCCTGCTTATGCACAAGAGCTTCTGACCTGGGATCAGAGCAGGAAACGGAATTTTAAAGAAATGTCTTAAGAGTCATAGAAGGCAGGAGCCAAGAAGTGATCACTACTGACCTCAAGCTCAAAGATCTATGGGAAGTAGCAAAATTCAACAGGATGAGTGGTGAATCCCTAGGTCCCTGATCAAATGTCCTGAGGTCAAATCAGAAGAGAAAAATGCAAATTTGTCCATGTGAGAAATTTATTCCAAAAAGGCAGATACAAAAATTTGACTTGACAAAGCATGATGGGTTTTGTAAAAAAGAATAAATGGTTATAAAGAGGAGCTGAATGTGGAATAACTTTGCATTTCACAGAGTTAACATTTGAAGTTTCAACTGTTTGCAAATGACTCATGGTGCTACTCAGGGTGGGTGAGGTTGTGCTGCAGTAACAAATAAGACCAAAAATATCAGTGGTTTAAATAAGAAGGCTGCATTGCCACCACAGGGTCAGCTGAGACTTCTGTACATTGGGGCCCAGGCTCGCAGCACCTCCCTCTTGGCACATCCTTCTATAATCACTGTGGCAGGAGGAAGATAACATGGCTTCATAAAGATTGGCTTTTAAAAATATTTGCCCAAGAGCAACACTACCATTTTCTCCCACATGTCCTAAGCAAAGTCAGTCATATGGCTGCGCCTGCCTTCTAAGATTGTGGGAAAGTGGTTGGAGGGACAGGGGGAATATTTGGTGAGCAGTAGTCATGACCACTGTACTCCATGGTATGCAGAAATGTGGAGCAGGGCTGGTGGGTGGACCCAGTCCACTTGGCTGCTGAGCAGGGCTGGCCTGCTACTCAGAATATGGGTGCCAGGGAAGCCTGGGCTTCTCTCTCATCTGCTTTGTATATTTCTCATGACTTGATTCAAATGCAGATTCTTTGTGAAAAATTAGCCCTGATGAGAAAGCCAGTTTCTGGTCATGGAAGTAAAGAGCAAAGGAAAAAAAATTAGAGGGTAAAATACAAAGGACAAAAATGACAAGGTTGTGTAAATGACAAGAATACTATAAATATTGATACTTTTCAATAAAACTGTTGCATCTTTCTTTTGAGATGTGACAACATGCTAGCAGCCCTTGCTCGCTCTCTGCGCCTACTCAGCCTCAGCATCCACTCCGGCCGCACTTGAGCCCTTCAGCCCACTGCTGCACTGTGGGAGCCCCTCTCTGGGCTAGCCGAGGCCGGAGTCGGCTCCCTCTGCTTGCTGGGAGATGTGGAGGGAGAGGTGCAGATGGGAACCAGGGCTGCGCGGGGCGCTCCCAGGCCAGCGCGAGTTCTGGGTGGGTGCGGGCTCAGGAACCCATTCCAGGGCGCCCTGCCCTTCACAAAGAAAACTCTCCCAAGGGCTCCCGCCGGCTTCCCTGGGATCGGTCACGGGCTCAGCGGGCCCTGCACTCGCAGTGGCCAGTCAGTGCCTCAGGCCCTGGGCAGTGAGGGGATTAGCACCCAGGCCAGCAGCTGTGGAGGGTGCGCTGGGTCCCCCAGCACTGCTGGCCGGCCCACGCCACGCTTGAATTCTCACTGGGCCTCAGCCGCCTCCCGGCAGGGCAGGGCTTGGGACTTGCAGCCCACAGTGCTAGAGACCCAGTCCCCCGCGGTGGGCTCCCATGCCCCGATGGGGTCCACTCCCTGCTCCGTGGCGCCCAGTCCCATCGACCGCCCAAGGGCTGAGGAGTGCGGGTTCACCACGCGGGACTGGCGGGCAGCTCCACCCTAGGCCCTGGTGCAGGATCCACTAGGTGAAGCCAGCTGGGCTCCTGAGTCAGGTGGGGAGTTGCAGAATGTTTATGTCTAGCTGGAGTATTGTAAATGCACCAATCAGCACTTTGTATCTAGCTCAAGGTTTGTAAATGCACCAATCAGCACTCTGTGTCTAGCTCAAGGTTTGTAAATGCACCAATCAGTACCCTGTGTCTAGCTCAAGGTTTGTAAATGCACCAATCAGTGCTCTTTGTCTAGCTAATCTGGTGGGGACTTGGAGAATTTATGTGTGTAGCTAAAGGATTGTAAACAGACCAATAAGCTCTCTGTAAAATGGACCAATCAGCTCTCTGTAAAATGGACCAATCAGCAGGATGTGGGTGGGGTCAGATAAGGGAATAAAGGCAGGCTGCCTGCACCAGCAGCGGCAACCTGCTCGCATCCCCTTCCAAGCCCTGGAGGCTTTGTTCTTTTGCTCGTTGCAGTAAATCTTACTGCTGCTCACTCTTTGGTTCGGATGGACTTTATGATCTGTAACACTCACCGCCAAGGTCTGCAGCTTCACGCCTGAGGCCAGCGAGACCACGAACCCACTGGGAGGGACGAACAACTCTGGACATGCCACCTTTATGACCTGTAACACTCACGGCGAAGGTCTGCAGCCTCACTCGTGAGGACAGCAAAACCACGAACCCACCGGAAGGAATGAACAGCTCCAGACGCACTACCATTAAGAACTGTGACACTTACCTTGAGGGTCCACGGCTATTCTTGAAGTCAGCGAGACCAAGAACCCACCAATTCTGGACACACTTTTAAATGCATTCAATGGAAGCTAAATATCGTAGTTGATGTAATGCATGATCTTTAAAATATATTAACAAGCTTTTCTTAATAGTTAGAAATGTGTATCATTTCCTTTCCTCCTCCTTACTCCTGATAATTTTATCTTATTTCGATTTATTTTTATGCTACCAGTTGTTTTACTTTTAAATATGCTATGTTTACAATTTCATCGGAACTGAGTTATCATTGGTGTTATTTGTAACACCCAAGTGATCAAAACAACATAAACACAGAGTAAAGTTTGATAAATAATTATTAAGCATCAAAGCAATATTTTATTAAAAGTCTTTAGGAGATGGATGGAGGGGGTTGTGGAGTCTTAATTAAAGGACACTTGTCCCAGACCCCACTTTTACAAGCTGTCCCCTGGTAGAATGTGGGGTGGGGGGATTTGCATGCTTAAAGCAAAGCATTCTGGAAAGGCTCTAGATAAGTGAAGATGGTACTTTTTTTTTCTAAAAGGGAAAAGGGTGATATGAAAGGGTAGATGGGAAAGAACAGCAAGAGTGTTCTCAGGGTGAGCACTGCAGGGCATGAGAACACATTGAGTTTCCGGTCCATACCCAGGTACCCTTGCATAGTGTTTGTGTGCCCCTCGGGAATGAGGTGATCTGAATTCAAAAACCTTTGCTCTGCTCTCTGACTTACTGGCCTGGCATTTCGTCCCCTACTGGCATGGAATCACTAATATTTTGTAAGGAGAACTGGATCCTCTCCATAGCATTGCTCACACACCACCGTGTCTGTCCCTGACAATACATCAAGCTGCTCAGGGCAACTAGTCTCGACCACCACCCCCCCATGCTGTAGAGGAAGAGGTGTGTTTTCATTTGCTCATGGGCACCCATGCACTATTCCTTCCCCAGGCCTCCCTTCTCTCCATGACTCCACCTCCTCACCACTGCCCCCTTCTTTCCCTCCTCCTTTTTCCTTCTACTCCCCTCCTTCCATTCCCCTCCTCCCTGGCCAGTCTTATTTCTCCTTGAAATCATCACCACAAAATGAAGGCTTGGATGTTATTTGCATACAACTAATACAAAGAGACCAAAAGTGACATTTCTTTATGGGCCTGGGTTCCAGCCTGTGACAAACAGAGCTGATATCAGGGAAAACAAATTGTTAATGTTATATTGGAATTTCACTGTGGGCACTAGATATTTGCAAGAGGTAACCAAATATACAAGGGGTCGGAGCAGATGAATTCCATTCCAAAACCACTAAGACTAAAAAACAGCTGCAAATGATGTTTGAAATGGACATCCTTGTCCTTAGAGACTTCACAGTGACAAATGGATTAGTCCCAAAGGGGAACGCAAACCTGCTTTGCTTTCATAGAAGCGAAGAAGACTAATAAAGGCCGTGTCTCTGTCCAGCCCTGAATCAACCAGGGCTCCGTCAACCTCTATTTAATAGCCCGATGATTCTCAGCTGAGCTTCTTAGTTAAGTCACCGTGAGAGCTGGCCCTTAAGAAACTCTTAAACACGCCAGGCGCAGTGGTTCATGCCTGTAATCCTAGCACTTTGGAAGGCGGAGGCGGGTGGATCACTTGAGTTCAGGAGTTCGAAACCAGCCTGACCAACATGCTGAAGCCCTGTCTCTACTAAAAACACAAAAAAATTAGCCAAATGTGTTGGCGGGCACCTGTAATCCTAGCTACTCAGGAGGCTGAGGCGTGAGAATTGCTTGAACCCAGGAGGTGGAGGTTGCAGTGAGCCGAGATCGTGCCACTGCACTCCATCCTGGGCGACAGAGTGAGATTCTGTCTCAAAAAAAAAAAAAAAAAGTAATCCCAGCACTTTGGAAGGCCGAGGTGGGTGGATCACGAGGTCAGAAGTTCAAGACCAGCCTGGGCAAGATGGTGAAACCCCGTCTCTAATAAAAATACAAAAAAATTAGCCAGGCATGGTGGCAGGTGCCTGTAATTCCAGCTACTTGGGAGGCTGAGGCAGAGAATTGCTTGAACCTGGGGGGTGGAGGTTACAGTGACCCGAGATCGTGCCACCACACTCCAGCCTGGGCAACAGAGCAAAACTTCGTCTCAAAAAAAAAAAAAAAAAAAAAAAAAGGAAACCCTTAAACATCGAGTCCTATTTATTAATTAATGTTTAACCTTCCTTAGTGTAAAAATGTATTTATGGAGTCTATTATTATTTATTATATTTTAATTAATAGTGTTTCCAAGGTATGACTTGGAAAGAGAAGCTTTAGTCCATTCATAACCCCAGGCAGCGCTCTCTCTATATCCTGCCACACAGGATGCTAAGAAAAATATACAAGCAAAGTTACGTAAGAAAATCTCTAGGAAACTGTTTTGCTGCTGCTTATAGGGGACCTACACTCCAAATAGAAAGTGTGACACTCTGCAAATTCAGCTTCAAGACCAGTATCCTAACCTTTCTCCTGATCCCATATCAGTCAGGAAAGACTGGGCAATGCTCTAATAACAACCCCCAAATTGCAGCCAAATTGCAGAAATCACAGCAACATTTCTTTCTCTTTTTCACAAAAAAGCAATTGAGGGTCCAGATGACTCTTGTGGGCAGCATCCTCCATGTGGACTCAGCCATCCAGGTGGCCTCTATCCTGCGGTGTCCCCCTCGCAGCTCTGGCACCATTATGGTGCAGGTCAGGGAGCCCCAGAAACGCTTCACTCTGAAGTGAAACCTTCATCTTCTTCCATCCACAACAGTTGCCTAGAACATGCCCCATGACCCCACCTAACTTCAAGGGGAGGGGAGGTGATATGGTTTGGATGTGTCCCCACCCAAATCTCACCTTGAATTGTAATAATCCCCACATGTCAAGGGTGGGCCAGGTGGAGAGAATTAAATCACTGGGGCAGTTTCCCTCATACTATTCTCATGGTAGTGAATATGTCTCATGAGATCTGATGGTTTTATAAAGGGGAGTTCCCCTACACAAGCTCTCTTGCCTGCTGTCATATGAGATGTGACTTTGCTCCTCATTCACCTTCTGCCACGATTGTGAGGCCTCCCCAGTCATGTGGAACTGAGTCCATTAAACCTCTTTCATTTATAAATTACCCAGTCTCAGGTATGTCTTTATTAGCAGCATGAGAACAGACTAATACAGGAGGTGTTCAGTTCCCAGAAGGAGGGGAGGAGCAGATATGCATTAGCACTCAATGTTTCCATCATTCCTCCTTCCAGCACATTGCCACATCTGAGACCCTCCTGTAAAAAATTCTAGAGCCACTAATGCTTTCGCAGTATGGAACAAATGTATTTTCCAGAAGACATCAGCCAGGTTTTTCTTCTTTCCTTTTACATAACGCAGTGCCAATGTCCTCTTACCTGGAACAGTGCCTGGCACACAGCAGGCATTGTAACTATTTGTTGAATAATTAGTGAATACATGACTGGCTGAATGAGTGAGGGCCATGCAGTGCCTCTCCAATTATGTCAGGACACTCTTGGAATGCTGACTGTGTTTTGTAGAGTACAGCCCTAGGAAGATGGGAGACCCAGGTTCTGGCCCTGTCTCTGCTGACAGCTCTGTCAGCTTGAATGAGGTCTAAGCCTCACAGACACTGTGCATAAAGAAGCATGCGTGTTGTGTAGGTAAGGGCATTGGAACTGTTGTGGTCATTGCTTCATGAGGGAAACCAGACAGAGATAGCACCAGGATGGCGGGCTGGAGCCTGGGGAGGGCAGATCACAGAGAAGCTCTGTGACATCATCTGGGGTTAGGAACCCAGGAAAAGATTGAACTTCCTATTAGGCAAGGAGAAAATGGGGAGGGTCTGGCTTGATGTCTCTTGGGGAAATCTGGATTACACAAATATGTGAGGCCAGGAAACCAACGAGGAAAACATGACCTGTCTTTGCTGATAATTATTGTCCTATCTGCATAAACTCACATGGATGGAATAAAAATAAAACCAACAACACACTTCCTCCAAGACTTGACAGTTTGCAAAGCATTTTAAAATACGAAGCCAACTCTGTTAATGGTAACTTGGATAGATGTTCCAGCTTCAGTCCAAATATCTTACAGATATTTACTTTGGTCCTCATAGCATGACTATCTTTATTTCACAATGAGGAAACTGAGCTAAGGATTTTACCCAAGGTTTTACAGTTAGTAGCCAAGATAGGATTCGAACCCAGGTATCTGGCTCTAGAAGCCACACACTGAACTCTGCATCCTGCAGCCTCTGCAGAAAACACAATAAAACTCTTCTGATGATGCCAGTGGCTGGATTTCCACCACTTATACAGAACAATAGGGCTGGTGTTGCTCTGAGGGAATCATGTCTATTTCGAAGAAGTTGAGGAAAAATATACCTAAATTTTGTTTTGGTCTAGTCTAATCCTACAATATAAAGACCTTTTGTACTGCATTTGAATTCTTTTATTTATCCCTTCATGAGCAAAAACTTATTGCACACTTACTGTGTTCCAGGTTCTGTTCTAAGCTTGTGCAGCGCATGCTACCTCATGCAACCTTTGCAGCAACTCTCCCTGCTAGGGGGGCACTATTTCCTGAAGCAGGCAGGGGCCCAGAACAGGCTGTTCCAGGCCTCCTCCATGCCTTATTATCACAGAGAGAGCATAGAATATTCCTCAAGCAACAAGAAAGAGCAAGGAAATACATGTTCAATGCAGACATCCATGTTTGTGTCATCTCAGAGGAAGGAACAGGATCACCCATTCCCTCCAAGGGAAAATACACCCTTTTCTTTGCTTTTATTGGTTTTAAGGCCTGGAACAGCAGTTCTCCACCTTCTTGGGTCACATTGCCTTTCACTCTACCAGAGTCTGTTTCCTTTCTGTGACACGAGGACAGAAATAACACGCATGGCAATGGATTGGGGTGGTATTCCAAAGAAATAATGTAACGATGGCTCTTTGTGAAGTGGAATTCATACATTCATTCTCTCATGCATTCAACACACTTACTGAGGGCCTATTATGTGCCAAGCTCCTCTTGAAGTCTCTGAGGGCTGAAGAGTGAAGATAGAATAGATGCCAAAGGCAGATTTCTGGAACAAACTGCCTGGGGTCAAATACTAGCCTCATTACTCACTAACTATGGGAAAGTTAAATATAAAACCTGACTCAAAGGGTTAGTGTCAAGTTTAAAGGAGTTAATATCTGTAAAACATTTAAAATAGTTCCTGGCACAGAGTAAGTTCCAGAAACCCTTTGATAATAGAAAAAAATTTTTGAAAAGAACAGCTAAGAAAAATTACATTCAGTATTTCTACCTAAGGAGACATGGCTGTATATTTTACCTTAAAAATATCAGAGATGTTAAAATAATAGAACAATAAATAGAAAAACATCTGTATAACTTTTTTAAAAGATTTAAAGCCCATGTTTTGTGTTTTTTTTTTTTTTTGGAAACGGAGTCTTGCTCTGTCGCCCAGGCTGGAGTGCAGTGGCGCCATCTTGCTCCACCTCCCAGGTTCATGCCATTCTCGTGCCTCAGCCTCCAGAGTAGCTGGGACTACAGGCGAACACCACCACGCCCGGTAAAGCCCACATTTTCTAAATGTGAAATAAAATTTTAATTCTTAACCATTAGCCATCAAGAACACACAGATACCTAGAATGCCCTAACTTATTAATGTCTTTATGTATTAGTTCAAATCTCAAAAGCTTAAAGCAGTAAAATGTATTACCTGCTGAAGTAAACCCCCGTATACCTGTGATAGTAGTTCCTCCACCATCAAGAATCTGGAAAAAGGAGGAAAGCCTGGAAAACAACAACAAAACACTGCTTCTTAAAGATATCAACCCCAAAGTGACACCTATCACTTCCTCTTTCAGGTCACTGGCCACCCCCACCTTCACTGAGAAGAAAAAGGTTAATTCGACTACACATCTGACTTCACTATTTGATCATCTGATCGTGGACAAGTCACTTAATTTCACTGTATTTCAGTTTCGTTGTTTGTTAAATGAAAACAGAAACAGTGCTTTGCTCATGGCATTGTCATGAGAGTTAAATCATACACAAAAATGTTAGCTATAATGACCATGTGATCCACCCACAGAAAATATAAAGTATTATTTGTGTGTGCGTGTCTGTTTAACATGAGTAGTATCATACTACATTTCCAATGCCGATAAAAATGTGTGATCTGACTGAAACAGTAACCTCGCATTTTATTTCAAACTTACACACTTACACAATACATCCATACATGCGAGTCATCATTGCATTTCATTCCCATGAAAACTTGGATTGCGTCAGAGTTTTATTGCTTTTGACCCAATGCCACTTAATGATTGAAAAAAATGGTGGGTTCATGTTTGGTATTTCCTGATGTGGGCAAGGGAGCAGGGCTGCTCTCGGCAGGCGGTTCTCACCTACGTGCTGACTGGCCCGCAGCAAGCTGATGTCGGAGATGACAGACACATGGTTTAGGGAGCATAGATGCTTGAATGGTGATGCAGCTGGAAACCCAGTCAGGACATCGGAGAGGAAAGCGGAGTGAGTTGGGGTCAGAAGGGGGCATGTGGGACATTCCCAGAGTTGGAACTGAAGAGGGGTGAAAGGGAGGGATGTGGGCAAAGTCAAGCTCTGGAAGCAGAGGCTCAGGGGATACCCTGTGTTTGTGGCTGGGGACAGAGATGGGGCAATGAGGCCCAGCACCCAAAGGCCAACAGGGCTAAGGTGCACAATGACTTCAGGTTGACTCTGGAGGCCGATGAGGTGTTTGTCTGGATGGACGTGTGGTGGGCAGATGTCTTGTGCCTGCCCAGCCTTCACCCCACACTTCTGGGGCCATGCTCTGAGCTTGGTCTGGGAACCATGGCTTTGCTGGTCTCAGTCCAGCTCCAGAAATGATTATGTGGCTCTGGTTTGACCAATGAGGCTCCACATCCCTCTGACCACAATGATTGGCTCAGGAATGGCATGTGACCCAGTCAGACCCAATCAAAGCTCACCCTGCTAGGGGCCAAAGGATGGAAGGTGTAAGACTCCACCTTCAGAGCCCCCTGGGTGGGGGTCACATGTGCCTCAGGGTGATGTCAAGAAGGTTGTGCTGAGATGGAGAGAAAAGGAGTCATAGTCCCTGGATTTGGATATGCTCAAAGCCAGCTTGTCATTGGCCTTTTCTTGGCATCAGGCATATACATTCCTTTCCTTTGTTTAAACTAGTCGGACATGGGTTTTCTGTCACTTACAACCTAATGTCTTCTAAAACAGCCATCCCCAACCTTTTTCGCACCAGGGACTGGTTTCATGGAAGACAATTTTTCAACACATCGGGGGTGGTGGGGAGGGATTGTTTCAGGATGAAACTGTTCCCCCTCCTATCATCAGGCATTATTAGTTAGAGTCTCATAAGGAGCCTACAGCCTAGACCACTTGAACACGCAGTTCACAGCAGGGAGAACCCTCCTGTGGGAATCTAATGCAGGAATGGCCAGCCTTTGGCTTCCCTGGGCCATATTGGAAGAATTGTCTTGGGCCACACATAGAATACACTAACACGAATGATAGCTGATGAGCTAAAAAAAAAAAAAAATTGCAAACAAAAATCTCATAAGTTTTTAAGAAAGTTTACAAATTTGTGTTGGGCGCATTCAAAGCTGTCCTGGGCTGCATGCTAGCTCCGGGCAGTGGGTTGGGCAAGCTTGAATGCCTCTGCTGATCTGACAGGGGGTGGAGCTCAGGGGGTAATGCTCCCTCACCCGCCGCTCACCTCCTGCTGTGTGGCCTGGCTTCTAACAGACCATGGACTGGTCTCTGTCTGTGCCCAGGGATTGGGGACCCCTGTCCTCAAAGACAGAGTGTGCCTCTTTAAAGATTGCTGTTCTTTCCCTCACAGTGAACCGGTAATACGCTCATTCTGCAAAGACATTCGAAAGATGTTTTTGGCCTAACTAGAATCAATTCTGTTGAATTTCCCCAAATCACCTTCCAATTCACTTTTTTCCTAAGAAATCCAATGTTAATTTACCCTCGAAGAGCACACAACTCTGGGTGAGTCTTCCTGGCGTCTCATACCAATTTTTTTCCCTTTGGCAATTGGTCTCCAAATCATTAATGTCACATATAACTTAGGGCCCAAACAGCCCACACAGCAATCTCCACAATGTCTGTCATGATGTGGTTGATTTTGATGGCAAAAATAACTAATTGAAACCCTACAATTTGTTTACTTTGAATACATTAAGATGGTAGTTATCAAATGGAGCTGAATTATCCCTTAAATTACCATGAAAACAAAATCAATAGTTTATTTACCACACAAAAGAAAAAAGAAGGAAAAAAATGCTCCGAGGAATCTTTATTAGAAGTTTTACTTGGAAAAAAAATGTAGATAAACTCAGAGTAAATAAGGCATATGGTAACTTGGAGGAATAAGCTGACCCCTAGTTCATAATTGTTTATTTCTTGGTTCCTAGCTTATAAATAGTTCAATGGGGCCTTTCTAAAGTCTAAATTTCTTTCTAACCAAGTGATTAGAATAAATGCCCTGTGGTCCAACAATTGGGTGCAGTGTGGGTGTTTATATGATTACTTCAACTAAATTTTTTTTTTTTTTTTAGATGGAGTCTCACTGTGATGCCCAGGCTGGAGTGCAGTGGCATAATCTCGGCTCACTGCAACCTCTACCTCCTGGGTTCAAGTAATTCTCCTGACTCAGCCTCCCAAGTAGCTAGGATTACAGGCGCACACCACCACACTTGGCTGATTTTGTATTTTTAGTAAAGACAGGGTTTTGCCATGTTGGCCAGGCTGGTCTCGAACTCCCCACCTCAGATGATCCACCCACCTCGGCCTCCCAAAGTGCTGGGATTACAGGCGTGAGCCACCACGTCCGGCCGGTACTTCAACTAAATACTTAAGATTATTCGTACATTGAGCTCATCAATGCTTCCACTTTGGGCTCCAAGAGCAAAATTGGAGCTAATTCAGATTATCACCACCTAAGCTGCTTACTTTTAAAAATTATTATTATTTTTAAATTTGGAATTTCTTATGGTTTCTGCTCCAATTCATAGTTCCTGTGTCTTTAGTGGAAATGTCAGTACCTTACAGGATGACACACACAGCATTATTCCCGGCTGTTGAGACACCAAAAAGCCTGATTTACGGTTCCTTCCAGAGGATCCCCAACACTGACATTGACTAAATTCCTTTTCTGCAAGCATCCTGGCAGATGTTCTGGTTAAGACCTTGCACCATCACGAGCTCATCCTTTTCATGCTCCAACAGCTGTTGAGTGCTGTGTAGCCACCACCCAAGCATCTGACATGTAAGGGCCCTTCCTGCCCACCTCCTGGTGACAGCTGACAAACTAACTGAGCAGAAAACCTTTATTTTTGCTTCAAAAGATGAAAATTGGATTATAAATTAATGGAAAGGCCCATCTGTGAACATGTTCTTACAATTTCTAAATGTTACAAGTCAGAGAAGAACAAGGACCTGGGAAATACTCAGTATTGTATTAGTGACTCCTAAGATAGGATTTTCCTGGGGGATGGGGAGGAGGGCTGCTCACGGACAGGGAGGCTCTGTGCCCTGATCTCCAAGCCTCAGGGGGGAAATAGAACCAGAGGATAGGGCTGAGCTGGAGAGATGGGTCAAGTCAAGGTGGAGAGGATGTGTTGAGATGCTATGGCAGACTGTGGTGGCTCCTCCTCGCCATCTGTTTTCCTTCCTTTTTATTAGATATTTTACTTGGCATATGGCCATACAGAATAAAAACTCCATTTTCCATCCAAGCTTGCTGGTAGATGTGGCTAAGAAGTTCTAGTTGGGGGAATATAAACCTATTTGTTGTGTCCAGATTCTGAGAGGTATCTTAAGGAGCGAGAACATTCCCTCTGTCCATCTGCCAGTGGGAATGCAGACTCAGGCGTCTGATCTGGAGCCGTCACCTTGAGCTATGAGTGAGAAACCGTTTGCTGATCATGGCAGAGTGACAAGCTAGAAGGAGCCTTGCTCCTCGATGGCATGGGAGCCGCTGTATTAGCCTTAGGCTGTCCTCCTTTACATAAGACTTTATCTTGTTTAAGGTACTGTCCATTTCGGGGGGAACTCATAACTGAACAAAATCTCAGATCTCATCTCAGAGGGCATCTCTGAGCTAGAAATCTTGGGGGGATTCAGAAGTGTCATAGGTAGTTCCTGTGTCCAATATGATTAGATGTCCTGGGCAAAACTTTATAAACTTTGAGCAGGAGGGTGTGGTGCAGACTGGAAGAGGTTTCAGGGTTTTGAGAAAGGTGGTGAAGGGTGAGAGAGTGTGCCACCCCAAATATGCTGCTTCAACTTGGGGATTACTGTGAGCTAAAGGTGCTTGAAAAACAGCAGATGCAAGAAGGGCATTCTGATCTCACATTTTCTTCCTGAAGACAGGAGATAAAAATTCCCATGAGAAAGATGCCCTCTTTGTGCCAGGAGAAAAGAAACATCCTTCGATGGGGAGTCCTAGCCGAGATAATTCTGTACAGACCTTGTTAAAACAACTATTATCTTTTCAGCCTGCCCACGTGAGTGAGCTGCTTTTTCACAACTTACTATTCTCTGTCCAATTCACTGTTTGAGGGACTGACTCTCTCTGCTTCTTTGGGTCTTCATTTCCTTAAGGTGGCTCCCATGCCACATAAAACTTGTACTAAATAAATGTGTATGCTTTTCTCCTCTTAATCTATTTTATATCGATTTCATTCTAGAGCCCAGCTGGAACCCTAAGAGGCTGAAAGTAGGGGAGTTTTGCTCCGTCTACAGTGGACACTCAAAGAACTAGCCAGGATGGGTTGGACCCGGGAGCAGAGAGACCATGGCTCCCTTCCAAGGCTGGGAGAAGGGAGTCGCCACTCCTTCCCAAGCAAGAAGGGGAGAATCAAACCATGCCAAGAACGAGGCTTTTGCAAGGAAATCGATGCAGATGAGAACTTACCAACAGTTAAGATGAATAAATGTATCCAACTGCCTGGCCCATGTCAACATGCAACAATTATTTGCTAAAAGAAATAAAAAAGAGGCCAGGCAGGGTGGCTCATGCCTGGAATCCCAGCACTTTGAGAGGCTAAGGCAGGCAGATCACTTGAGGCCAGGAGTTTGAGACCAGCCTGGCCAACATGGTGAAACCCTGTCTCTACTAAAAATACAAAAATTAGCCGGGTGTGGTGGTGCGCACCTGTAATCCCAGCTACTCGGGAGGCTGAGACAGGAGAACTCCTTGAACTCGGGAGGCAG
The DNA here is from genome assembly GCF_009828535.3 of Hylobates moloch. Lineage (NCBI taxonomy): Eukaryota > Metazoa > Chordata > Mammalia > Primates > Hylobatidae > Hylobates > Hylobates moloch. The sequence goes on along the minus strand of NW_026652296.1, from coordinate 12,706,612 downwards.
AGGTTGCAGTGAGCCAAGATGCACCAGTGCACTCCAGTCTGGGTGACAGAGTGAGACTCTATCAAAAAAAAAAAAAAAGAAGAAGAAAGAAAGGAAGAGAGAGAGAGAAAGAAAAGAAGGAAAGAAAGGAAGAAAAAGAAAAAGAAAGAAAGAGAGAGAGAGAAAGAAAGAAAGACTGCATAAACAACAGCCCAGGAAACACAAGAGAAGTAGTGTGGCGTAGTGGCCAAGGATGGGTGCTAGAATCTCAGAGCCTATATCTGTATATCCAGATGTCTCAGGCCAATGCCTAAAAACAGTGTTCAATAAATATAGAATAGTAATATTACTACTGTTATCACAATGGAGAGTAACTGAGTGTCAACCAGCCGATCTGCTTGCCAATGAGAGGACCCCAGGATCCTTAAGTCACTTCTATTTTTCTCCACTTACCTGGCAACTTTTTCTCTAAGACTAGATCGATTCAACACTCCTCCAAGTCCTGGGTTAACCTCAGTGCCCCTCTGCCTCCCATCATGATCACCTTGGTCCACAGCAATCTTTTCCTTCTCCAACAGCACATTATTACCTTGTCATTGGGCACTTGAAGTAGACATCCTCTGACATCCTCTGTGAATGTTACCTTATTTCATTCCTTGTTTTCCCAGCATGTAATGGGCAAGCAAGGCCCTCAAAAAACAGATCTGACCCTGTTGACTTCTATAGACACATCTAGCATCTCTTTCAACTTGAAAAATCATGTCTATACTCCTGCATTCCTAAGCTACCAGCTAAATTTTTTGTAAGTTTAAATTTATATTTGGATGTAATTATATATTTATAAATTATATATATATTATATTTTTAAGATATTTACTTGTGTAAATTAAATAAATGGGTAAAATTTTCAGCATGTTGTAAATACTGGATATTTTAAGAGAAAACTGTAATATAACTTAAAGTATGTCCAACTGAGGCTCAATACCATTGTGATTTGATACCTGTCATAATTGATTTTTTAAAAAATACATACAGGAGCTTCTCAAGGTTAGGAACTTTGCATTGTTCTTTTTTCCCCTTGAACTTGTACACCCCTAGAAGAATTTGGTCATAATGTATCATAGTTTTATTCTTGGAAGTTTTTTTTTATTGATTATCACATATCACTGACTGCAACAAAAATATGCTCATAAATTTAAATTTAAATTTAAAAAAATGTCTCTGACTATAAGTCTTTACATTTTAAAATAAGTTTTTTTTTTAAACTTATCATTATGGATGATCATGCCAGTTGTTCGCAGAGCACAATTGATTAAAGCAGCATAAATATGACAGAGCTCAGGATAAAGAATTATTAATCTGAAAGAAGTAAAATTCTTTGGCTATTCTTCTCTTAGTATGATAGGTGGGATTTTTTTCTCCGTTAATGTATTCATGAATATTACTTGTTATTTTAAGGAGGCAGTTTCATCATCAATTTTATTCACACCATTTTGTTTTTATTGGCGTAAGCACTGAGCATTCGTTCACATAAACAAGCAGATGGGAAAGGGGGGCCTTCTGCTGGAAGCCATGCACTTGTTTGGACTCCTTCCAGGTTATGTGCCAAAAATCACACAATGATTTATCATAAAAATATTTTTGATAATCTGTGAGCTGACATCCCTATTAGGTTCCTCTTCAACTTAGTGAAAGTGAAGAATTGAAAACAATTTGACTGTAAAGGGATGTGGTTCCAGTTATACACCCAGATGGGGTACCCAGTTGTCAGAGAGGTTTGTGTTCTCAATGCTCAGGCTAATATTTCAAAATGTGTCTTTGCCTGGTGCCCTGAAGGACTTTTCCCAGGAGGGAAAGACGCCTTTGTAAGACGCAGGCTGGGTGATGGCTTTTGTGTGAGGACGTCTTCCACCACTCACCCTTCCCCATCCTCTTCTGTCCTGGGAGGCTGGTTGCATGGACCACGGCAACGGGCTCCCTTCCCTGCTGCCTCCAAGTTATGTTCCCTGACCGTGATTGGAGGTCAGGGCAGGGAAGAATAAAGTTGGGCTCCATCTGTGGGGTGACCCAGGGTGGCTGCATCTCTCTCAGGAAGGTCACAGCTCCTTCACATTCTACACAGCCTCTCCTGTCTCCAGAGTCTAGAAATCTCTTTCTTCTCTAACTCTGCACAGGGCCCCACTATCCCCAGAGAGCTGCACTATCTTTTGTGGCTTTCTTTACTTCACCCACAGCTTTATAAACATTTCCTGTATTAAACTTTCCTCAAATTACCCAATTTGAGTGTGCTTTCTGTTTTGTGTTAGTATCCTGACTGATAAACCCATTTTTTAAATTATACTTTAAGTTCTGGGGTACGTGTGCAGAACGTGCAGGTTTGTTACATAGGTATACACGTGCCATGGTGGTTTGCTGCACCCATCAACTCGTCATCGACATGTCGTATTTCTCCTAATGCTGTCCCTCCCCTACCCCCCACCCCCTGACAGGCCCCAGTGTGTGATGTTCCCCTCCCTGTATCCATGTGTTCTCATTGTTCAACTCCTACTTTTAATATAATGAAAGAGGGTATTTGTGAAGGAGGAAGTGAAAAATAGGATACATGTGGGTAGAGAGTCTGGAAACTGATGATCTTAAAACTGTTTATGCCTGTGAACCCTTAAAAAATTGTCATGTATCCCCAGAGGTGTGAGTACTCCAATCTGGTAATGGCTGATCTGTGGGTATGTTCTTTGGTGGGGATTTGTGAGATTTTGGTGCACCCATCTCGCTAGCAGTATACACTGAATCCAATTTATAGTCTTTGATCCCTCACTCCCTTCCCACTCTTTCTCCCTGAGTCTCCAAAGTCCATTGTGTCATTTTGATGCCTTTGCATTCTCATAGCTTAGCTCTCACTTATGAATGAGAACATACAATGTTTGGTTTTCCATTCCTGAGTTATTTCACTTAGAATAATAGTCTGCAGTCCCATCCAGGTTGCTGCAAATGCCATTAATTCATTCCTTTTTATGGCTGAGTGGTATATATACATATATACACATAAATACATGTATACACACACTATATATATCACAGTGTATCACAGATTCTTTATCCACTTATTGATTGATGGGCATTTGGGTTGCTTCCACATTTTTGCAATTGTGAGTAGTGCTGCTGTAAACATGTGTGAGCAAGTATCTTTTTTGTATAATGACATCTTTTCCCCGGGGTAGATACCGGGTAGTGGGATTGCTGGATCAAATGGTAGTTCTACTTTTAGTTCTTTAGGGAATCTTCCCCCCCCTCCCGTTTTCCATGGTGATTGCACTAGTTTACATTCCCAATAGCAGTGTAGAATTGTTCCCTTTTCACCACATCCACGCCATCTATCATGTTTTGATTTTTTGATTATGAGATGATGGCTGATCTAATGCCTGACCAACCACCCTGTTCCCTTCACTGTACAGTGGTAAGGACATGGTTGGGAACAAAACAAGCATTAAAGAAAGCTGGCAAATGCCTTTTCACAAATGCCAGATGATACAGGTGAACGCTATGCAGCATGGTGTTTGTCCAGCACCTTCCATCCCTACTACTGCCCAGCCACACCACCACTGCCGCATCTGCAGGGGAAGCAAATGTCCTCCCTTGAGCTCATGGGTGCAGTGGGGGCTGCCTCCAGGAAGCCAAGACCCCATGATTGCCTGCTTGAGTCTAGCACCAATCGACGTTGAACAAAAGCCCATCTGGTTTATCCACCAGGTTTTTTTAAGCACTGAGTTAGAAATTCCAGGCAACCCATTGAGAGTTCTTTATTGCAGCAGCGGGCAACTGATCTACGATAACATGTAAAAAGATAAGCGTCCCCAGGCGATGACAGCAGCTGCAATTTAAAGTTGAATTTGGAGTTATTAAAGCATGTGCCGGATCCACCTGCAGGAGGCAAGTGATGATCTCAAATCTCCCATCCCTGAGTTGGCCAGAATCCCCAAGGTCAATTGCCCGACATGCTTGGTGCCTCTGAGACTTGAAGTTCCTGGCAGATGGCTGTGGGGTGCGCCTGCACTAGCTGTCACTGTGACTCATCCCTCAGGGTATGTCAGATTCTGGCATTTATTTTCATTTATTAATTAATTTTAAAGCAATAGCAATCTCAGAGCCTCTTAGATCGTGACCCATCACAACATTTAAGCTGGTCGAGCCACTCTCTAGGGCCAGGGTTTTTGTGACAGTTTAGATTATCATTAAGCAAATATTCACTCTCTCCCCTTCACACTGCAGGTAGAGAACACTTCCCACCCTGCTGATGTTTGGCCATGTGACTTGCTTTGACCATTTGGAAGTCAGCAAAAGTGATGAGAGCAAAGGGATTAAATGTGCAGCTTGGCTCACTCTTGCTCCTGGGGATCTGCTATGATGAGCGTGTGCTTTCTTTATAACTGGAGCTACTGTCCCTTTATACTGGGTCCAGTGCGCACACGTGTGGAGCAGATCTGAGCCCAATCCACAGCCTACACCCTACCCAGCAGAGCCCAGCCTGGATCGCAGAGCCACGAGCCAGCTGTGAATCTGTGCGTGTGAGAATTAGTGCTTATTTTGAACTATGGAGATGGGTTGGCAACAATGGACAAATCACTGAGTTTTCAAATTCTGCTCTGCGGAACTCAATGGAAGTCATTTTCAAAAAAATGGTTTCATTCATTCACATATTTATTAATTCACTTGCTTATTCTACAAGCACTTTATTGATCACCCTAGGTATCGTGCACTGTTCTAGAGAGACTCATCCATCTCAGCTTATCTGGGCTGTTTTTTGATTTTCCTGTGAGCATGGAGGGCCTGCGTGTGCACATTGGTAAAGTGCTTTGAAAGGAATGAGTCCAGCAGATTTCACAGCCCCTTCTGCTTCTCTGCAGGCTGTGTAGCCTTCTCCGAGGCTAGCTGTGGTTGGTGTGGGCGGGAAGGAGTCTTGCTGCTACCCGAACAGACTCAGATGCTCCCTTGCCTCCATCTCTGCATTAAATCAGGGGCTGTCAAGGAGGAGGCAGGGACAAGGCGATTTTCATCAGCTCCCAGAGGGGCAGGTCTCTTCACATCTCGCCTGGGTTCATTGGCTCAGCCACTTGCTGGTCGACCTTGTTTCTGTTTTCAGATAAACAAAATGAGGCTCTTTTTCTTTCGTCACTTTGTCCAGTGAACTTAGGAGCAACCAACCAACTTCATTATATTCCTTGGTTCTCCACGTAGGGTCAAAGATATCAGGTATAGAGTCATTAAGCTCCTGCCTCTCATGAGCGGTGAATCAGGAGTATCAAATGCATTTACTTTGCAAGGACTATCGGTGTTCTCCATGCTATTAGAAGTAGAGCTCTTAGCATTTTTGAGTCTAATCATATTAAGCAGCCAACTCCAGAAACCCCCAAATCAACAAAAGAACTCCATCCTTAATACTCTGTTCCTCTAGAATTACTCCTGCTACCAAAACCTGTATGAGTCAGGGTTCTCTAGAGGGACAGAACTAATAGGATAGATGTATATATAAAGGGGAGTTTATTAAGGAGTGTTGACTCACACGATAACAAGGTGAGGTCCCACAATAGGCCATGTGCAAGCTGAGGAGGCAGGAAGCCAGTCTGAGTCCCAAAACCTCAAAAGTTTTGGGAAGCCAACAGCGCAGCCTTCAGTCTGTGGTCGAAGATCCAAGAGTCCCAAAGCTGAAGAACTTGGAGTCCCATGTTCGAGGGCAGGAAGCATACAGCACAGGAGAAAAATGGGGCTGGAAGACTCGACCAGTCTAGTCCTCCCACGTTCCTCAGCCTGGGTTTATTCTAGCCGAGCTGGCAGCTGATTCGATGGTGCCCACCCAGACTGAGGGTGGATCTGCCTCTCCTAGTTTACTGACTCAAATGTTAATCTCCTTTGGCAACACCTTCACAGACGCACTCAGGAACAATACTTTGCGTCCTTCAATCCGATCAAGTTGACACTCAACATGAACCATCACAGAGGATAACAACAATTCACCCAATTCTTGGCCCAGGGCAAGAGCAGGAGCCTCACTCAGATCTCTAGAATCTCAGTCCCATGTCCTTCTCTTTGCTCTAAATGCCACTTCCCTGGAGGATTGTTTTTAAGCCCCCATTCCTAGTCTCTGAAAACAGGGGGCTCTGGCTCAGATATTGTAGCCTCATCCTTTCTTCAGACTATGTTTGCTGAGCTTCCGTTATGTAGCAAGTGCTGGGAATATAGCAGTGAAAAAATGAATTTCCTGTTCTTCAGGATTTGTGGAAGAACAGAGATCAGGAATGACACACAATCTATCTGGTGACCACGAACTCTGTGGGGGAAAGCTAAGTAGAGTAAGTGGGGGGTTCCTTTGTTAAAGGTATTTGGGGAAGGCCACTCTGAGGATGTGACAGCCAAACACAGACCCTAAGGAAGGCAGGGAGCAAACCAAGCTTATAAGAGAGTACAAAGTGCTCCAGGCAAAAGGCACAGCCGCATAAAGCCCCTGAGGCAAGACCATGCCCGGCCTGTTGAGGAAGAGAGTTTTACTTCCTGGAGTCACCCAGGAGAGCAACATGCTGTGTGTTCATCCCGCGCCTTGTTGCCGCCCCAGGACTACACTCCTTGCACGAAACCCAGTGTCTTTTGAATAAAAATTTAACAAGAGACACCCCAGTGTCTTCAGAGTAAATCTTTAGAACTGAGAGTTTGTAGCTGAAGGCAACTAAAGCGGTTCAAAGCAAAGAGCAATTTGACAATGACAAGGCTAGATTCCCCGGCAGGGCTGGGCAGGACCACCTGCTGGGGCTCCAGGACCACAGACATGATATTCCCAGGGTGGCACAAGAGAACAGCTGGGGAGGCTGTCACCCCATCATGGCGCCTCCCTCCCCACAACAGTCAAACATAAAAAATAGATTTTTTATGACTCCTCCCACCACTCTGTGCTATGGACACAAAATAACTTTGATCACTGCGACCCTCAACCCCTGGCCTTTGTCCTGAAATAAACAAATGAGTCCTCCCATCTATTACCCACCCCATGTGATGAAGTGGGCTCCTAGGAACACCCTGCATCCAAGTGGCAACCACAGTGCTTGTTTCAATTACCTCTTATTTATCCCACTGGTTAGGGAGGGATGTCCCATCCTAAAGCATATGAGATGGCTGAACACACGATGCCCAACACTGGACAGATGACCTTGGCGGCAGCTCATCAGTCACATCTACTAACACCCTGGGGGAGGAGGATATCACACGCTGTGCAGGGCCACGCAGGGTTGTGCTGGGGAGCAGAGAAAACCAGCCAGGGCTGTGGGTGGCAGGCTTTGTAGCAATAAGAGGTTGAGGTGCCCCTGGTCCCTGCGGGAGGACGCAATTGGCTTATTTCAATAATTCTGTGGGTTGGCAGGGAGGTGCGTCCATGAGGTTGAGGACCAGATGGGGTACAGCTGGTGTAGCTGGTAGGGGAACTGGCCAGGTAGAGACTCTTTCCTTTTGGGTGGGTGACATATCTAGTAAGGGCAGGAGAACTCATGGTTAGGCTTTTGGGTCCCTGTGAGGCTCAAAGATGTCAAGGCAGCATGTGACATTTGAGACATCTCGCTGTGCCTAAACTGTTTACACAAAACAGCATGGTTTCTGGTGAACACGTTTTTCTTCTGGGAGTCTGGAATTTTGGTACATGCCAGGCCAAGGCTGCCCCATAACCAGCCCCAAATAAAAATCCCAGGCACCAAGTCTCTAATCATCTTCCCTGGTAGACAACACTTCCCAGGCATTGCCACACTTCATCGCTGGGGGAATTTAGCACATCTTGTGTGACTTCAGTGGCAGAGACCCTTGGAAGCTTGGGCCTGACTTCTTCCAGACTTCACCCATGCACCATTTTTCTTTGTTGAATTTGCTTTTTTCTGCAATACATCATAGTCAAGAGGATGACAACAGGCTGTGAATCCTCACAGTCAGTCATCAGTCCTGTGAGTGGTCTTGGGTACCACACGCCTTGCCGTTTCTGGATTCTAAGCCTTTGCTTTGGACCTAAAACCTCATCTCATCTAACACCTGACACCAGCGCTGATTTTTAGGATGATCTTACTGATCCTCAGTACTCTGTTCAAATCTCACCCTGATCAAGAATTCTGAAGAGTTTTTACCCTCCTTGGAATTCTATAGCCTTTGATATCAGAATCACCTATCGGGCATGGTGTTATAAATGACCATCATCTTCCTTCCTAAGAACCATCCATGTTTTGAGTTTTGTGACAAGTGTCAACTTATGACAGCCCCTAGCCTGGAAGCCAAGATAAGATGACATAAAATAAATGTTTTTACATTAGTTTGCTCTGTCCTCAATGCTCCGTATTCACTGAAAAAAGACTTTTGAAGATAGAATCTTAATAGATATCAAATTATTACCTAATTTCAAAATATTTTGACAATTCTTCATAGACACAGCTATAGCAAAGTATGTCTCTCAGTGATAGTGCCTACAACTGGAATTAGTCCTAGAACTGTGAATCCTATTTTTAAGTGTGATTAGAATTTTATTCCTTAGAGCCTAGCTGTTTTAAGTCATTAATTCAGTCATCAAAAATTGATGGAGTGCCTACTAAGTGCCATACACAGAACATTCTGAAATTTCAAAATGAACAAGATTTATTATCTGCTTTGGAAAGATTTGGTAGCTACATCTGGTAGTTTTGGCAGTTTTTCTGTGTGTGTATGCGCCTACCCAGTATCTAATCACCCATGCCCCTTCCTAGTAATACTCTCTGTGAATATTCACCTGTCTTCCAGGTAGCCCATGTCTCAGACGGGAACTGACCCCACCCCCAACTACAACAGTACACCCTGATTGGTCTAAGCTAACTAGAGTAATCCTACTTTAATGAACCAATGATTCATTCAGTGAAACCAGGCTTAATCCAATCAACATATAATACTCTCCCACAAGGTGGCCCAATCAGTGAAAAACTCATATTTTCTTTGGAAATCTCCTTCTGAATGTGAAAGACACGGTTATCTGGATCCCAGAACTGCTGGGTCATTTTGGAAGGCCAGGTTAAGGATGAGAAGGGCCCAATCCAGAGGATAAAAGATAAATTGAAGACGGAACTTGATCAGGCCGCTCCTGATGTCCAAATTTCTGGACTTATTGTTTACCTGAACCGATAGATTATTTAAAATAATTAAGCCAGGATAAGTTAATACTTTTGATGTTGACATTCAAAATTAATCTACATGATTTACTCCATGGCATCCATCTATTCTTTCTCTCATTGTTTATTGTCTGATTTTCGTTTGGGAAATGTAACCTTCCTATATTCTCAGGCACGGTTTCTGAGTGGGACTCCTACCACATTCAGCTCTATAAGATGGTTTAGATTAGCTTAAACCAATTCGCATATTCTATTATTTTGGCTTTGATGTGTTTAGGGATAAACACAAACCCAGTTAAGGCTATTGAAATGGTAAAAATTTCAAGACTTATGCAGTAGATACAATAAGAGACCCTTCTCCTTCCCCTAGTTTCTGTGGTGTGAAGATCTGCATTCTAGACATTCAGGAGCCATTTTATTGCCACAGATGGGAACTCAGAATTGTTCAAAGTTAAAGTCCACAGATGAAGCCAATGTTGCAGACAACAGATGAAGGAAAGAAATTAAAACATGTACCATGCTAGATTCGACTTGTCATGAAGCCTGCTACCTCTGGACTTCTCTGTTACGAGTGCAAAGAAAAAAATGTTTAAACAAGTTTGAGTTGGATTTTCTGACTTTTGCTACATACTAATGTTAAGTACTATTACAAGGGTTTATTCTAAGTCTCATCCTAAGCTTAGTCCTGGGATAGACTCGGGATGAATGAAACCAGGGAGGTGAACTGGAGAAGCTCACATCCCAGAGGTAGAGGTGGCAAACATACATGGGGTTGTGACGCAGGGATAATTGTAATAAACATATTAAATAAATGAATGAATCATTATTCTATAAAACTGGCTGGGTGCATTGGCTCATGCTTGTAATTTCAGCACTTTGGAAGGCCAAGGTGGGAAGACCACTTGAGGCCAGGAGTTTGAGACTAGCCTGGCCAATATAGTGAGACTCTTTCTCTACAAAAAAATAGAAAAACTTACCTGAGCCTTGTGGTGCACGCTGGCAGTCCCAGCTACTTGGGAGGTTGAGGCAAGAGGATTGCATGAGCCCAGGAGTTTGAGATTGCAACGAGCTGTGATTGTGTCACTGCATTCCAGCCTGTGCAACAGATAAGACCCCAACTCAAAAAAAATTTTTTTTAATCAAAAACTGATATTTACAGATTCTGGTTGAGGTAAGATGTTATATACACACTCTACCATGTTTCTCCCACTGAATGAAGATATAGAACCTGGAAAGGCAGCAGTTAATTCAAGGGCTCTGAAAAGTAAATAGCTGTAGGTGGATCACGGAAGAAGATCAGAATGTGAAGTGTCACTAAACTGATTGTATTGGTCCGTTGTCACACTGCTATAAAGAAATACCTGAGACTGAGTAATTTGTCAATAAAAGAATTGGCTCATAGTTCTGCAGGCTGTACAGGAAGCATGGTAGCATCTGCTTCTGGGGAGGCCTCAGGGAGCTTTTGCTCATGGTGGAAGGTGAGGGGGAAGCGGGCACGTCTTACATGGCAGGAGCAGGAGGGAGAGGGGAAAGGTGCTACACACTTTTAAACAACCAGATCTCATGAGAACTCATGAACTTATTATCACAAGAACAGCATCGAGATGATGGTGCTAAACCATTCATGAAGGACCACCAGCATGATCCAATCACCTCCCCTTGGGCCCCACCTCCAACACTGGGGATTACAATTCAACATGAGATGGTGGGGACACAGAACCAAACCATAAGCACTGGTGGTGAATTTGCCATGTTTTGCCCTTTAGTATCACCGGACCTGATCCTGAAACTCAGAAGTGAGCACTGGGGCAAAGACAGAGCTCCAGGGGCATTTCGGGGATGCCCTCTAGTTCTGGTTCAGGGAACCTTTAACACTCAGGGAGTGGACATCTCCATTGTTTTTTTCTTTTCTCCATTCCCTCATGTCCAAGTGAGAGGTGAAGCCAGTTGGACTTCCTCTGTAGAGTGGGGACTTGGAGAACTTTTCTGTCTAGCTAGAGGATTGCAAACGCACCAATCAGCGCTCTGTGTCTAGCTAGAGGATTGTAAATGCACCAGTCAGCACTCTGTAAAATGGACCAATCAGCAGGACATGGGCGGGGACAAATAAGGGAATAAAAGCCGGCCACCCCAGCCAGCAGCGGCAACCCGCTGGGGTCCCCTTCCACGTTGTGGAAGCTTTGTTGTTTTGCTCTTCACAATAAATCTTGCTGCTGGTCACTCTTTGGGTCCGGGCTACCTTTAAGAGCTGTAACAGTCACCGTGAAGGTCCACGGCTTCATTCTTGAAGTCAGTGAGACCATGAACCCACTGGAAGGAATCAACTCCAGACACAAGCGCTTAAGCAGCCTTATGATATTCATGGGCAATATGTGAACAAGACTCAGAGTCTCATAACATAATATATAAAATGTCCAGGATAAAATCCAAAATTCCTTGCTTATTAAGAACCAGGAAAATCTCAGTATTCATGGGAAAAGACCACGAATAGACCCCAATAGTGAAATAATGCAAATATAGAGATTTTCTGACAAGGACTTTAAAGCAGCTATTACAAAAATCCTCCAATAAGCAATTATGAACACTAATGGAGCAAACGGAAACATAGATCCTAAGCAAACAGGAAGAATCTTTGGGATCTGCAGTTAGGAAAATGGCTTTTAGATGTGATACCAAAAGCACAATCCATTAACAAATTGATAGAATTAATATATTTGTCATAAAAATTAAGAACTTTCATTCTGTGCAAGACTCTGTTAATAGAATCAAAGGTCAAGTTTGTTACTGGGAGAAAATCTTTGCAAATCATATATCTGACAGACAAAAAAATTGAATTCAGAATATGTAAAGAATTCCCAAAATTCAGCAATAGGAAAACAAACAACCCAATTAAAGAAGAGGCAAAGATGTGAATAGACTCTTCATCAAAGAAGATATATAGATGGCAGACACGCACATGATAAATGTTCTATCTCATTAATCACTAGGAAAATGCAAATTAGAGCCACAATGAGATACCACTCCGTACCTATTAGAATTAGAATGGGTGCAATAAAAATCCTGACACCACCAGGTGGTAGAGAAGTTAAGGAGCAACTGGAACTCATGTGTTGCTTTGGAAAATACAAAATGGTACAGTCACTGTAAAAATCAGCTTTGTGGCTCCTCATGAAGTTAAGCATACATTTACCAGTTGATCCAGTAACCCCACTGCTGGGTATTTGCCCCAGAGAAAAGAAAACTTACGTCCACACAAAAACTTGTGCACATATGTTTATAGCCGCTCTCTGCATAATTGCTCAAACATGGAAGGTACCCAAATGGCCTTTATCAGGTGCTGGGGTAAAAACAGCTGGTGAGAGACCACTGTGAAAGGAAAGTCAATCTGGGGACCCTGAAATCACTAAGCCAAGGTGGAAAGTCAAGCTGGGACCTGCATCAGGCAAACTTGCCTCCCATTTTGTTCCTAAATTCTGTAGCAGGACAAGCCACAGACAAAACTCCTCAGATACTGAGTTAAAGAAGGAAGGGGTTTATTCAGCTGGGAGCATTGGCAAGACTCCCGTCTCAAGAGCTGAGCTCCCTAAGTGAGCAATTCCTGTCCCTTTTAAGGGCTCACAACTCTAAGGGGGTCCACATGAGAGGGTCATGATCGACTGAGCAAGCACGGGGTACGTGACTGGGGGCTGCATGCACTGGTAATCAGAACAAAACAGAACACGATGGGAGGTTTTATGGTGTCCTTCTATACAATGTCTGGAATCTATAGATAACATCGGTTGTTAGGTCAGGGGTGGAATTTTAACTATCAGGCTTAGGTCAGGCAGGCCCAGGCCTGGTTTCAGGTCTGGTTCCTTGGTTTCGGGTCTGGTTCTTAGGCGCCGGGCTACCTGCCTTTTGTTTTGCTTTTCTTTCCTTTTCTGAGTATAAAACAATATAAAACAACATGAGAGGGTCTGTCTCTCTTCTCTCAATACGATTGCTATAAAGATTAAAAAAAAAAAAAAGCTGTCCACCTCCCTCACAATTTACCCACAAGGAAATTCCTTGTGGACAAAGGACAGACAGAACTCAGTCATCCCTCTGCTCACTGAGGTAAATGCATATCTGATTGCTTCCTCTGCCGTATTGTTTCACTAAGCCAGACTAAGGCATAAGTGACTATTCCTCTACCCTCCTCTCACGTGTGAATTGCATTTTCAGTAAAAGGCTAGTCAGAGACTCAAGAGAATGCAACCGATGGTCTCTTATCTACCTATGACCTGGAAGCTCCCTCCCTGCTTCGAGTTGTCCCACCTTTCTGGACAGAACCAATGTATATCTTACACATATTAATTGATGTCTCATGTTTCCCTAAAATTTATAAAACCAAGCTATGCCCCGACCACCTTGGGCATCAGGACCTCCTGAGGCTATGTCACGGGCACGTCCTTAACCTTGACAAAATAAACTTTCTAAATTGATTGAGATCTGTTTCAGATACTTTTGGGGTCATGCCACTCAGCAATACAAAGCAATGAACTATTGATAAACACAGCAACTCCTTTGATTCTCAAAGGCATTATGTTGAATGAAAGAAAACAGTCTCAAGATTACATACTGTACATTTCCATTTATACGACTTTCTCAAGGAGAAAGAAACCATACAATAGAAGAAGGGTGTGAGATTATATGCGGAAGGGGATGGGGTGACTTTGAGAAGTTAGCATAAGGCTTTTTTTTTTTTTTTTTCTGGGGAGGATAGAGCTGTTCTGTAACCTGATCATGGTGGTGGTTACAAAAACCTATACACACATTAAAATTCACAGAACTGCACACCACACAAAGGTCAGCTTTATTGTATAATAATTTTTTAAATAACATTTAAGGTCACACTCACACAAAACTGATCTCTCTGAAAGTATTGGTTGGAGTTCCCTTTATTTATTTATTTTTTTAAAGGACAACCCCGCTGGCCCCAATCTCACCTAGGCATGGCCTCGATTTCTGCAGGACAGGCCAGCAGCCCTCACTTCAAAGGTGGCATCGAACACTGTTCCTGCCTCTAAAAATACAGTACAAGCCAGTCCTGATTTTAAAGCTTCATTTTTCTTACTCTTCCTCCTCCTAGTTCTGACAGGGCATATGGAAATAATGTCAGAATGTAAACTTTGAGCATGAATGAGAATTCTATTTCCAGAGATGTTTATATTTTTTTCTCTTGGATTGAAACCCTCCATCATATCCAAATAAATTATTTGGGGATGTTGATAAGAGAATAAATCTTAGGGGGTTTTCACAAAGGTCTGAATTCCGAGAATCTCTTTTGCTTGGGACTGTGCGTTTTCTAGAGAGTGGGAGGCACTGGTGGGTTATATGACATTTTGAATTTGCTGTATTTTCTTTTCCCTTTATATATTCACAAAGCACCCTAGATATCGGGCAACTGCAAGCCCGAAGTGAAAAGGAAGATAGGCTTTTGCAAAGACAATCACTGTTCAAAGCACATACAAAGATTCAATGTATTCATAGAGCCCTCCCAAAGGAAACAGCAACAGACCAGAGTCTTTATTAGCATTTTCTCAACCAGCAATGGGGAAAGAAATACAGGTAATAAGATGTGAAATACCTGTTGCCTATATTTAGCTTTGTTTTTAGGTAGCCAGGGACTCTGTTTAAATGGCTGGTGAGTGAGGGTGGAAATATTACATAATGGAGAGAGGGGTGTTTAAGGAACTGCACTTTAAAGTTTTGTGCAAGAATAATGCCATGTTGTTTTATTTTGAGATGGAGTCTGGCTCTATTGCCCAGGCTGGAGTGTAGTGGCGTGATCTCAGCTCACTGCAACCTCCACTTCCTGGATTCAAGCGATTCTCCTGCCTCAGCCTCCCAAGTAGCTGAGACTCCAGGTGCACGCCACTACACGCAGCTAATTTTTGTATTTTTAGTAGAGACAGGATTTCACCGTGTTGGCCAGGCTGGTCTTGAACTCCTGACTTCAAGTCATCTGCCCACCTTGGCTTCCCAAAGTGCTGAGATTACAGGCTTGAGCCACCATGCCTGGCCACAAGAATGATGTTTTTTTTTTTGCTTGTTTGTTTGTTCGTTTTTTTCTATTCCAAGCACCTTTCCTGCCTGCCCAATTTTGAGAGCATGTATGTGTATTCATCAGTAAGCTTCAGCTGTAAGTAGCAGGAATCTAAATTAAACTGCATTCGAAGATAAGAGAAGATGGAAGTGAAGGATTGGTTTATTTAACTAAAAAGTCCAGAAGACGATTGCAGGCATGTTTGCATCTAGGGGGTTTTATCCATTATGAGTCTTAGTTACAAGCAGGAGAAATCAATCTAACTCATTAAGTATAAAATGCCTTATTGAACGCTAATTTTTCATTTAGAAAGGCATGAAATTATAAGATGGAAAATTATGTAAACATGAGAGGAGATTTAAATGGGGGCAAACAATAATAAAAACAATATTAACAACAATGGCAAACACACTTCAATAGTTTATTAAATGCCTGGCAGTCTTCTAAGATCTTGTGTCCATTAATTTAATCCTCACCACATCCCTTTGGAGATTGGTCTTCTTTGGATGAAGAATATGTGATAAAGGGACCTAAAGTAACCTACCCAGGTCTAGGCTGACCATTCCTCCTGGCTTCCCTGGGACAATCCCAACATAATGCTGTCCAAAACAATAATGAGGAGCACCCACATTTATTCTCAAAAGTGGTCTGATTTAGTCAATAGATTTGATCATCATTCTACTAGGGTCATACAGCCAGGAAGAGAAGTTTGGATGACAAGGACACACTTGTGAGGTCCGATGACATTATTAGATTGTCTCCCTCCTCCATCTCTCAGCTCTGCCTTCCTGTTTGGGCTCACCTTCAGGTGGTCTTACTCCATAGGGGGGACCTTGTGACCCGAGGCTGCCCAGGCTGAGCTCCTTTCACTTCCAAAGTCAATCAAAAGAGACATCCCCTGGCTAAGAGTTTCAATAGAAATCAGAATTTCAGCTCACTGGCCCAGGGTGGGTCTAGGACTCCCTTTTGGAACCTCTGCTGATGCCCCAGGAAACTCAGATGCTGAGAGTAGTGGGTATTGCTCAACCAAAAAGGGGTTGGGGGGTGTTCTGATCCAGAGAAGTAGAATGGATGCTGGGATTGGGGGTGCTGTGAACCAGAGGAATAGAAGGGACAAATGGCAGATGTCCAACCTAAGTCTCAAGGCCAACCATTTATTATGGCTCCTTTGTACAAAAGACTTGTTGGCAAAACTGGATTTTTTTTTTTTTTTTGAGACGGAGTCTCGCTCTGTCGCCCAGGCTGGAGTGCGGTGGCGCAATCTCGGCTCACTGCAAGCTCCGCCTCGCCGGTTCACGCCATTCTCCTGCCTCAGCCTCTCCGAGTAGCTGGGACTACAGGAGCCCGCCACCACGCCCGGCTAATTTTTTTGTATTTTTAGTAGAGACGGGGTTTCACCGTGGTCTCGATCTCCTGACCTCATGATCCGCCCGCCTCGGCCTCCCAAAGTGCTGGGATTACAAGCGTGAGCTACCGTGCCCGGCCCCTAAAACTGGATTCTTTCTGCACTCTCTGAAACACTGTGTGTTTACTGATGATCACGGAAGGCTGATCGTATCATGATACAATCAGGTGTTGCCATTGGAACCAATTCTGTTAGTGACACAGAGATGGGCAGAAAAAAGGGTCCTCCCCAAATAGTTTATAATCTAGGGCAGGGGTTGGCAAGCTTTTTCTATAAAGGGCCAGATAGTGAATATTTTAATAGTTTTTTTTTTTTTTTTTTGACAGAATCTCGCTCTGTCACCCAGGCTGGAGTGCAATGACACGATCCTGGCTCACTGTAAGCTCCACCTCCCAGGTTCACGCCATTCTCCTGCCTCAGCCTCCCAAGTAGCTGGGACTACAGGCACCTGCCATCACGACTGGCTAATTTTTTTGTATTTTTATTAGAGACAGGGTTTCACCGTGTTAGCCAGGGTGGTCTCAATCTCCTGACCTTGTGATCTGTCCACCTCGGCCTCCCAAAGTGCTGGGATTACAGGCGTGAGCCACCGCACCCAGCCAGTATTTTAGGTTTTGAGGGCCACGTGTTGTCTCTGCCATATATTCTTGTGTGTGTGTGTGTGTGTGTGTGTGTGTGTGTGTATGTGTGTGTGTGTGTGTGTGTTGTAAAAACCATTGTTAGTTCAGGGGCAAGACAAAAATGGGCTGAGTGGGCTGGATTTAGCCTGAGGAGATGGTTGGCCAATTCCTGATCTAACAGAGATGACAAGAAGACATAGCTGTGTGAACAGAGGCCATGGCTGCCTTATGTCGCCTGTGGTGGCGCCATCTGTGTGAACCTGCTGGGTCCACATGAAGGAAGAGAAGAGCCTCAAGAAGGGCTGTGGAGGTGAGACCCCAGAGTGGGCACCAGGGCTGCTGGAGCAGAGCCCTGCAATTTGCTGGCAGTAATGGATGTTTCTCTTGAGAACCCCTTCTGCCCACTGTTCAGCTCAGACCCATCGAGGTCTCACGTCCTGAGTGGAGCCAGCAATGACCAGGTAGCTGGTAAGAGCCAGGGTATTCGCTGCTGCCAGAGGGCTCTTTAGGTGTAGAGGAGAGTTTCTCACTTGCTCTTCTCCTCCATTGGCTACTCACTCAACACCTAGAATAAACACCAGACCCTCCCCTTTGGCCTCCTACCCCAGCCACACCCACCTCCAGGCTTATGAGCCAAGCATGGTCTCTCCTCTGTGTCTTCACAGGTGCTGGTCCCCTGCCTGAAATGTTCTTCTCATCAGTATCTACAGCGCTCATCTCACGTAGGTCTCTTCTGAAAACTGACCTTGTTGAGATGCCTTTCCAGATCACTCTAAAATAGCCACCTCTGTCTTCTTTATCTTTGCCTTGCATTAATTTTCTTTGCTGCACATCACATATGATATGCTTTGGCTCCATGTCACCACTCAAATCTCATCTCGAATTGTAATCCCCATAATCCCCACGTGTCGTGGAAAGAATCTGGCGGGAGGTGATTGGATCATGGGGGCGGTTTCCTTCATGCTGTTCTTGTGATAGTAAGTTCCCATGAGAGCTGACGGTTTTATAAGGGGCTCTCCCCGCTTCACTCCTCATGCTCACACTCTCTTCTGCCACCTTGTAAAGAAGGTGTCTGCTTCCCCTTCCCCCATAATTGTGAGTTTCCTGAGGTTCCTCAGCCAGGCTGAACTGTGAGTCAATTAAACCTCTTTTCTTTATAAATTACCCAGCCTCAGGCAGTTCTTTATAGCAGTGTGAAAACAGACAAATATTAGATTGGTGCAAAAGTAACAGGTTTTTGCCATTAAAAGCAATGGCAAAAACAGCAATTACTTTTCACCAACCAAATACAACATCTTTGATATATTTATTTGTCAATTCATTTATTGTTAGTCCCCTCAACTGAACCAAAAGCTCCAGGAGGGCAGGGATTTTTGTCTGTTTTGCCTCCTGTATGCCCAGCACCTAGAAAAATTCTGGAACAAATTAGCACTCCCTAGATATTTGCTGAATCAACGAATCAATAAATGAATGCTGGTACAAAGATAATCACCCTTTTCCAGAGGCCTTGAATCTAAGAAGACATGAAAAATGCTACAGTCACAAAAGGAAAGTCCGTCTGAGCTAAGACATAGAGATGCCAGATTCTAATGGCATCAACTGAACAACTTGATCAAGCTACACCTGAAGCTAGCCCTACTGCTGCAGCTTTCAATGACAAAAGTCAGCAATTCTCTTCATAGGTTTCTAAATCATTTTGGGTTGGAGATTTTGCTTCTTGTAATAAAGGATCTTTTTATTTGGGTAGTCAGGAGAGAAGAGGACAAGGCGGAAAGGCAAGGAGGGATGAAGATGGAGCATCTGAGTGGTCAAATGATACATCAGGAGATACGGCAATTCTGGCCTCTAAGAAAATATAGTTCTCTGTAAGCCTTAGAGAAAATCCCTTTACAAACACAGCAAAGCCTCGAGCTGGGCTTACTTGGAACACACATTCTCACTACACGGAGAGTCCAGCACAAAGCAGGAAGGAGCGTGGGCCACAGAGAGAACACATACCCTGGGGTCGTGTGAGTCCAGTGAGGCTCCAACCTGCCCAGGCCGCTTTCCTGCAGTGCAGCCTTTGGCAAGCCCTCGAACCTCAAGTTTCTCATCTGAAAAATAGGCTGATAAATCTGAATCCCAGCAATGTTACAATGAGGGTCAGTGGGACATGTATGTTAGAGCACCTATGTATGTGCCTGACATAGGACCTGGCCCATGGCACGTGTTCAGTACACAGCAGCTGCAATTATTCTGGTGGGGTCTGGATTGCCCAGCTTCAAGTGGGTACCTGAATTTGGAGATTTGCTAAAACTCTGCCTCCTACCATCAGAATTTAGGGTCAGAAATACAATTGCGCCAGGTGTGGTAGCTCATGCCTGTAATCCAGGCACTTTGGGAAGCTGAGGTGGGAGGACTGCTTGAGTCCAGGAGTTCGAGACCAGCCTGGGTAACATGGAGAAACCCTGTCTCTACAAAAAATACAAAAAAGTAGCTGGGTGTGATGGTCCAAGCCTGTGGTTCCAGCTACTTGGTCGGGAGGTGGGAGGATGGCTTAAACCTGGGCGGTCGAGGCTGCAGTGAGACGAGATCATGCCTCTGTACTCCAGCCTGGGTGACAGAGCAAGACCCTGTCTCAAAAAGAAAAGAAAATAAACAGAATTGCTCCACTGACAAGCCAAAGAACGTTACTTCCCCAGAGATTGTGTCTTACCAAATTACAAAATGCTTTTGCAACCACCAGCACAGAACATGCCATAGAAAGAAAAGAGCATTAAATGACAGTGGGCCGGCCAGATGCAGTGGTGCACACCTGTATTCCCAGCACTTTGGGAGGCTGAGGAGGGCGGATCACAAGGTCAGGAGTTTGAGACCAGCCTGGCCAGTATGATGAAACCCTATGTCTATTAAAAATACAAAAATTAGCCAGGCATGGTGGCATGTGCCTGTAGTCCCAGCTACCCAGGAGGCTGAGGCAGAAGAATCTCTTGAACCTTGGAGGCGGAGGTTGCAGTGAGCCAAGATCGCACCATTTTACTCCAGCCTGGGAGACAGAGTGAGACTCTGTCTCAAAAAAAAAAAAAAAAAAAAAAAAAAAAGACAGTGGACCATGTACTGATGAAGCTCCCATCTTTCTTGTTTCCTTCTCTGCTTCCTTTCCATCCTTTTGATTAAGCCAATGAGAGATGCTCAGTAGGGTGCAAACAATGTCTTATCATCATAGGAAACAATGGCTTCCTAATCTTCCATGCTAATTAGGGGTGATGTCTGAACAGGAATTCCAGTTACTCAACTGCACAGCCATGCATCTTTCAATACGTGGTGCACCTTCGCTTACCAGTTTAGTTAAGCTCTAAGAATAGCATCTGTCTTTTTGACAAGATGTAAGAAAACAGAGAAGTTTCAATGGGGCAGAAGGCAGGAAACTTTCATACCAAAGATGGGCAGCTCAGGAGGAGGGGCAAAGGCCGGGACCCCAGGAAATTGGGAATTGGGGGTGGGGGGACAGGTGGGGAGCAAGGTTGTTAGAAGGAGGCTGGGAGGTGGCCATGGAGAGAAGTATGATGGGGACATGCTGAAGCCACAGTCCCTCCCTGACATCCTCACAGAGGGATGCATTTTTCTGCTGTGCCCAGACCATTGTGGATGCTTCTGTTCCAGTAGAAAGGTGCACTGTGAGGCTCATGCCTCCCCTGTCCCAGGCCCAGAGTCGTCTGTCATCTGAACACCTCCAAGTCATCTGCGGCTGGCAGAGTCCCAGCTCCCATCAGCATCCATCAAAGCTGGTGATGAATCCAATATCCGGGGCCTGTGTGCCCGGAGAGAAGCAAACAGAACCCATCTGTGTGGGCTGCTTGGCACCGGGACACAGGGGCCTGAGGAGCTCCTGATGGAGGAGGAGGCCAGGGCTGGCAGCCTCACATGTTTTCCCTCCCGTCTCGAATTTCTCTGTCCAGGAGTAGCAGACAGTGTGGAATGCACCCCTCCAGAGAAGGGGGAAAGCTGGCAGCCTCTGAGGCCCATCCACTCACTGGACACATGGAAATGAGCCCCAAGAGGAAGCTTGGAGAAGAAGGGGCCATTTATCAGGGCCCCATTCACCTCTTCCTAAGGACACGAGAAGACTTGTTTGGCCACTGCTGAGAGACCCACTCCAATGGAAGAAGTTTCCAGAAGTTGATGGATTGTCGCCTGTATTTTAGCCAGTTGTTCATGACTCAGGGTCAATGCTCCATTGCTCCCATTCACACGTTGCATCCATCTTCCTTGCAGATATTTGAGTTCTCTTCTGTTTCCAGCCTCAACATATCTCTTGCTTCATCAAAGATTCCTAATACGTGTGTCAGACAAAGGCTGTTATTGTGAAATGACAGCTTTCTTCATAGAGGTTCCATCTGGGCTTTGACATACAGTGGTTCCATGGAAGGGTTAACAATGAACATTTGGTGTTTTGAAAACGTGTTCTGATATTTCAGAAGAAAAGCTGAAGCAGGGGTGGAAATCCCCCACCAGGACCCTGGAGGCATGGTGGCTCTGGCTCTGAGATGCACCAGCTACTGAAATTCACACAATAAAGGAAAAATGTAGGAAAAGATGGGGAGAGAAGGTGGCAGAGGGGATGCAGAGCAGAGGGAAAGTGTGGACATCCTGGAAGTGAGGGGAGGAGATGCAGGGATTAGCTGACTGAGGCCCCATCCTTTGCTGGAGGTTTATAGACATCACTCTATTTCGTTCTCGTGACAAGCCCTCCAAGGCAAGAATTATGTTATAAATAGATTAAGATTGGCAGCTCTTTTTTGTTTGGTTGTTTTTTGTTTATTTGGTTGTTTTTTCTTTGTTTGTTTTGTCTTGTCATTGTTGTAGCTTAGCACATAGAGCAATACCTGACACATCATAGGTGCTTGAGAAATACTGATGGATGAATAAACTAAAGAATGAATAAAGTGAATAAAGAAGGCTCTAAGGTATGAATAGACATTTCTTCACAGAGGATGTGCCAATGGCCATAAAATACAAGAAAAGATGCTCAACATCACTAACCATTAGAGAAAAGCAAATCGAAACTACAGTGAGATAGCACCTCACAACCATTAGGATGGCTATAACAAACAAAAAAAAGGGAAGAAACAAGAAAACAGAAAATAGTAAGTGTTGGTGACAATGAGGAGAAGTTGGAACCCGGTGCCCTGTTGGTGAGGATGTAAAACGGTGCAGCTGTAATGAAAAACACTATAGTAGATCTTCTAAATATTAAAAACGGAATTACCATATGATCCAGGAATTCCACTTCTGGGTATGTACCCAAAATTACTGAAAGCAGGGACCTGAAGAGAGATTTGTACACCTATGTTCAAAACAGTATTATTTACCTCATGCAAAAGGTATAAGTAACACAAGAGTCTATTGAGAGATGAGCCAGGTAGAGAGCGCCCTTGATATAAGTGACTCCATGTTAGGAAAAGACTTCATCTTATACTTCAAATAGTGTCATGTCAACAGGGACCAGATATTTGCCTAATAAATAGAGACTGCCCCCAATCAGATAAGAACATAACCGGACATGCACTTTTACTATCATCACCAGGGGACCCTGGAGCTATAAAAACAGCAGGGCTTCGCCAGCTTAAGATAGGCACTGCCTTCCTGTCCATTGTGATCAGCACCCAGGATTTGCCACTGAACGACTGCCCAAATCAAAGATTCTTCTTTGCAAGATGTTGATACCCGTCCAGATCAGGCCAGGACACTCTTCTTGTCCATGTCACTCTCCTTGGACTGGTTTGTTAACCATTTTTCCTATCCCCTTTTCTCTTGATGTCAAATGTTATTTTGTTTGATGTGGAATATTTAACCTATAGCATTTATATATTAATTAAGTATACTATGTATGGCTTGTAATATTCACTGATTTGCGGATCGTCTTGAATGTGTGTGCCCACGGCTTTGATGACCAAGTGAACAGAGGGTTGGGGTACTAAGGAGAATTGCCTCCTTGGAAACTCCATGTAGCTTCTGGCTTTTGTGGTTGAAATAGGATCAATAAATGTCTGACCTTGTAGACAGACACAAACGTGCATTGACCTGGTTATATCTGACCTTGTGCCACTCATGACAAACGAATACAGAAAATGTGGTATATACATACAATGAACCATTATTCAGTCTCAAAAAAAGAGGAAATTCTGACCCATGCTATGACATGGATGAGCCTTGATGACATAATGCTAAAGAAAAGAAATCAGTTATGAAGGAACAAATGCAGACTCTCCTCAACTTACAATGGAGGTATGTCCTGGTAAACCCACCACCATACATTGAAAATGTCATAGGCCAAAAACGCATCTGATACACGTAAGTTGCAGAACATCATGGCTTAGTCTGGCCTACCATATTCGGAACACTTGCATTAGCCTAATTTTGGGTAAAATCATCTAACACAAAGCCTATTTTATAACAAAAGGTTGACTATCTTATGTGATTTATTGAATATTGTACTGAAAGTGAAAAACAGAATGGTTGTATGGGAACTCGAAGTGGGGTTCTACTGCATATGTGTCACTTTCACACCATTGTAAAGTTGAAAAATCCTGTGAGTTGGGACCATCTGTGCTGATGATTCCACCCATATGCAGTACCTGGATAGGAAAATTCATAGAGACAGGAAGGAGAGGGTGGTTACCAGGGGCCGGGAGAAGGAAGAATGGGGAGTTAGTGTTTAATGAGTATGGAGTTGCAATTTTGAAAGATGAAAAGGATTCTGTGCATGAATGGTGGTGATGGGTCCGCAACAATGGGAATGTGCTTAATGCCACCAAACTGCCCACTTAAAAACTGTTGAAATGGGCTGGGTGCAGTGGCTCACACCTGTAATCCTAGCACTTTGGGAGGCTGAGGAGGGTGGATCACGAGGTCAGGAGTTCGAGACCAGCCTGACCAACATGGTGAAACCCCGTCTCTACTAAAAATACAAAAATTAGCTGGGCTTGGTGGCATGCGCCTGTAATCCCAGCTACTCATGAGGCTGAGGCAGGAGAATCACTTGAACCCGGGAGGCGGTGGTTGCAGTGAGCTGAGATCACACCACTGCACTCCAGCCTGGGCTACAGAGCGAGACTCTGCCTAAAAAAAAAAAAAAAAA
>NW_026652296.1:12658981-12682169 GCF_009828535.3 Hylobates moloch | reverse complement strand
AAGGGGCTGACCAGGACTGAGGGAAAGGAAGCTGGGCCAGGGCTGGGGGCAAAGCCCTGTTGAAAGAGCAGGTGAGGCCTCACAGGCAGGGGTTCGAGACCCAGCCAGGGTGAACCTAGGGCTGGCAGGAGACTTCCATAGTGATAGGAGGCCCAGCCTCCCTCCCAGTGCCTGGTGTGGGCCGAGGCCTTGTCCATCAAGGGCTGCTCTGTGGATTCAGGAAGAAGACCATAGGCAAGAAATCTTTTTGTTTCAGGAGACAGAAACCTACCTCAAATTGCTATAAGCCAAAAAGGAATTCATTGGCTCATGTGACTGAGTCTTCGAGGGATAACACAGGCTTTAGGCACAGCTGCATTCAGGAATCTGCCTCTCTCATTCCATTCCTCTGCTTTTCTTCCACTGTTTTCGCTTAATTTGTAGGCAGGTTTTTCCCTCAAGATGGCAGAGATGGTCACGGGAAGCTCCAGGCTACATCTTACAGCCCAGCAATTTCAGAAGTATGAAAGAGAGCCCTGGGAGGCCGAGGCGGGCAGATGACCTGGGGTCAGGAGGTAGATACCAGCCTGGCCAACATGGGGAAATCTCTCTCTACTAAAAATACAAAAAAAAATGAGCCAGGTGTGGTGATCGGTGCCTGTAGTCCCAGCTATTTGGGAGGCTGAGGCAGGAGAATCACTCGAACCTGTGAGGTGGAGGTTGCAGTGAACCAAGGTCATGCCACTGCACTCCACCCTGGGCAACAAGTGAAACTCTGTCTCCAAAAAAAAAAAAAAAAAGAAGAAAAAGAAAAAGGAAGCGAGACTGGATCCTCAGAGTGCAGAGTGCTGGCCAACCTCTCAGTGCAAACTCTCATTGGCTGGGCATGGTCATGTGACCATTTTCCATTCGATTGCCCCGCAGAACGGATGACTCTGATTGGCCAGGCTGAAGTCACATGTCCACTCCTGGAGCCAAGGGTGGGGTCAGCCCACACTAACTACAGGGAGAAGAGGTGGTTCTCCAGAGGGAAACACAACTGCTGCTACCATAAGCTGCAGAATGCACGCAAGGCAGACAAAACCTGGAAGGCCATGCCAGTGCACCTTCCCCATAAGACCCACTGGACAAGGTGGCACCAGGTTCCTGGGCTCAGACATAATAATCAGGCAGAGGCCAACAGACAGTAGAAAACCTGTTCTCTGTAGCTTCCAAGGAATGACGGGGGACAGGGCACCTTTGGCCAGATCCCTCTGCAGACCTGGCATTGCCCAGAGAGGCTATCCTCGGACACCCCAGTGAGATGATGGCATGCCTACACCCTCACTGACAAGCAGCCTACTTGCTGCCCTAAGGACACTGAGTGGTGGCACTGTCCTGTCTCTCTGGCCAGGAGGCTGGCATTTGGCAGAGCTGCCAGTACTGGCAGCTGAGAGCTTCTCAGGGTCCATGCCAAGTGGCGTGACCCAGTGGCACTGAGTGTGAAACACCTGGCCCAGTGTATTTCTGAGCCAGACAAAGCCAGCCTCTCTGTGCACTGGGCGTGAAAAGCAAGACCAGGCAGCCACAACTGAGGGACACCAGGGCATCAGCAGCTTGATGGGGAGACCAACTGTACTTTGACCCTATTAGCAGGAGAAACTCAGATACAATCCTTAAGCACGACTGGAGTGGGTGAGAGCAAGAGGGGGCAAAGGAAAGACACAAGGAGGCAGCTCAAACCCTCCCACAACTTCAAAGTGGGAATGGATTCCTCAGGACCCTCTCCTGGGCTCATTCACTATCTCCTCTTTCTTCTCATAAGCACATCGATTTTACAGGGCCCAAGGAAGAAGGTGGGGTAGGTGGGTTGGAAACTAGAAATGTCTTCCATTATTCACTTTTCTCATAATAATAGCACTCCTGAATTCTAGCTGGGTGTACAGCTGCACAGAGTGAAGACTATATTTCCCAGCCTTCCCAGGGCTGGGTGTGGCCATGTGACCAGGCTCTGGCCAATGAGACTGAGCAGAAGTGGTGAATGTGACTCCCTTCTGGAGTCCTCAAAGGGCAAGGATGGCAGCTCTCCCTTTCATGTGGTTGGAACCCAGACATGTCAGGGAGCTGTCATGGGCCATGTGGAAGAGGGGCACACCCTAGGGACAGGAACCACAAGACAGAGGGAGCCTGGTGCCTGCCTCACCCCCTTGCAGAGTGGAGCTGCCCTGCCACCTATGTTGAGGTCACTGTTGCTTTGAGTCTTTGCAGCAGCAGCCTAACTTATAGACCAGCTCTTCCAGGTTGGAGGAAGAATCCAGAGAATTCCCCTCAAACACACCAGTGCCCTTTAGAAGAATGAAGTCAAGACACGGAGACAGACTCCTGGGACCTAGGGTGGGAAGGAATGGAGTCTAAGCTCTGCCCCCTCATTCAGCAGGTAGGCAAGGTGAGCCTCTCTGGCACTGTTCCTGCTCTGAGGATAAGGAGGTGAAACACCCGGTCAACAGCATTACCTCCTGGTGCTGACAGTTCCTGTGTGGGAAAACAGACAATCAATCAGTTAAAACCAAACAAACAAAAAAAGATGATATTTTTCTGAGAGTGGTGAGTCCTCTGAAGAAAGCAAGCAGGCCCGCTGGTGGGAAAGGCTAGTTTATGTTGAGTGGTCAGAGGAGCTGGCATCAGAGCTAAAACCTGCAGGTGGAGAAGAAGCTGCATGGAAAGGCTTTCACAGTGAGGGAACAGCAGGGGCAAAATCCCAGAGGCAGGAGCAGCTTGGCACAATCTCGTAAGAAAAATCTTATGATCCTAAGAGCTACACAGCGTGCTTACTGTGCATTAGGCATGGTTCTCGGCATTCCTATGTGTCAAATCCTTTAACCCTCACCCCTGAGGTAGGCGTGATTATTTTCTTCTTCATTTTACAAAGCATGAAACTGAGACCAAGGGATGTTTAATCAACTTGCCTGAGTCCCACTCCTGATAAACAATCGAGCCAGGCTTAGAACTCCCTCCCTTCCCTCCCAGCCTAGGAACTCTCTCCCCTTCTGCACTTCCATTTTACCACCAAGCCTTAAATCCTGCAGTGGCTTGAAAAATATAAATCTTGTAGTTGTCAGAGCTAATGAGGACAGGCCTGTCCTGTGGCTTTTACCCCACCCAGATCCCTGGTTGGCTTATTGAGGTGTCATAAAACCTCACTGAGTGAATATATGGAGAACATCCTTGCCTAAAAGGATGGTCAGGGACATAGAACAACATTTCTTTCCTTCTTATTTCTCTAATGGAACTGACCTTCTTGAAGCTCTAACTCAAGCCAATGTGACAATCCACAATCAGCCATCGCTGAGTGCCAGTGGTGGGCAGCACTTATGCCAAGATTCTGGGATTAAAAGGTGAATAAACCACAGATCTCAGCCCCCTCAAAGATTTTGGTGCCCATCCCAGCCAAGCTCCTATGGCTTTTATTCCCTTGAAAAGCAACGTCTGAGCAGAACAGCTAAAGAAGACTAAGTAAGAAGCAGTCTTGGCTGGGCGTGATGACTGATGCCTGTAATCCCAGCACTTTGGGAGGCTGAGGTGGGCAGATTACTTGAGCCTACGAGTTCGTGACCGACCTGGGAAACATGGCAAAATCCTGACTCTACAAAAAATACAAAAAATTAGCCGGGCATAGTGTTGCATGCTGGTGGTCCCAGCTACCCAGAAGGCTGAGGCTGGAGGATTGCTTGAGCCCGGGGAGGTGGAGGCTGCAGTGAGCTGAGATTGCACCACTGCACTCAGCCACTGCCTTCATTCAGGTCCCTGTTTCTTTTGCTGTCATCTGCTGCTGATCTCCTTGTTTCCAGTCTTGTCCTAAAATCCCATTTCCAGAGATCCTGTCTAAAAAAAAAGAAAGAAGCACACAGTCTTGTTGCAAAGGAATTGAAGAAGATCAATAAGGTTAATGTCCTGTGAATAAAACCATGAATGAAAGCCCCTCTTTGCCCCAGTTTCCCCTTCACTTCCACTTTCCTCCCTGAAAGCCAACCTTGCCAATGGTCTGTATCCTCTCCTAGAGTACGGTTTTGCGTAAATAGGGGTACAATGCTTTAGATATTGCTGATCCTTTTGATTCCGCTTGTGTCCCCTGATACTTTTGCCTCCCAAATATTTCCTATGTCCACCCCCTTCTCTGCAGCCATTGCCCTCATTCAGGTTCCTGTTTCTCTTGCTGTCATCTGCTGCAGATCTCCCTGTCTCCAGCCTTGTCCTAAAATCCCAATTCCAGGATCCTGCTGGAGAAATCTAACTAAAATGCAAATAGAACCATGTAAGGGACATTTGAGACATTCTGAAGCTGCCCGGCATCTTCTGAATGTCCACCTGGTGTTGAGATAGTCTCCCATGGTGCAGTTTCTACCTCTCCAGGAGAGAAACCAGAAGACATTCATCCAGACTCCCTTGCTGCTAGGGGCAGTCATGTGACTTTGGCTTCTCCAATCATATCCTCTCATTTGAGGCTATGATTTGGGAGGGAATATGGAGGCAGCTTAGACAGACAGAACTGAGATTTTCTTAAAGCAAGGGAGTGGAGGCATCTGGTTGTTCTGGGGTAGTGGGTGCACTTTCTGGGGTCTAGTGCCCCGTGGTTGGGTGCAACTCCTAGCTGTGTGTTTCCTGATCTATGCTCTGGCCCTTTGGAAGAGTCTCTGTGCCACCTACTACGCTTTAATGAATTTCTGTTCTGTGTAAACCAGAGTGGATTCTGTTGTTTGCAATGAAGCAGGCTGATTGTTACAGATCACATCACTCTCCTATACAAACTCTTCCTATGTAAAAGTTTTCATTGGTTCCCCTGCCTGCCTGCTCGTCCCCCAGCCTCTCCTTCTGGTGCCCTCATTTCACATTTGTACTCTAATTATACACCAACTGTATGCTCTGCACTGCTCCTCCTTTTATGCTATTCTGTGTACTGAAATTTTTATCTTACTACTGGCTGTGATGTGCCCACTTCTTAGAAGAGACAGCTGAGTCTCATGGACATGGTCACACGGTTCTGCAGAGCCAGGATCAGGACTCAGTCTCCTGCCCTTCCATCAAACACACGATCTTGCTTTGGAGAAAGCATCAACACCACTCAGTCACTTTCAGGCTGAGGCCCCTTCTCCTTCGTGCTGCATGAAAGATCCTCTTAAACCCCCTTTCCCCGATGCCCCTTTGCCCACAGCACATTTCTGTACCACACCATGCCTATGCTATGCTCCCTCTCCAGGCTCAGGCACCACCCCACACACCCTCCTTTGCCCAGGGAGCTTCCTCTGCCCAAACTGTCTTCCCCATCTCTGTGGTCTGGCTCTGAAGCCAGACTCCGTGGGTTCAAATCCTGACTCTGTCTCTTCTGAGATTAGGCATGTCACTAAATCTCTCTATGGCTCAGTTGCCTTGTCTATAAAATTAAGATGGTGATGGTAGCCCCCTTAAGTGTGTTGAGTGGAATAACAGAAAAACACAGACGAGTCACTTAGAAGAGTGGCTGGCACTTAGTGCACACACGGTCAATGTTAGCTACTATTATTATTATTATTTAGAGACAGAGTCTCACTGTGTTGCCCAGGCTGTAGTGCAGTGGTGCGATCTCAGCTCACTGTAAGCTCCGCCTCCCAGGTTCACACCATTCTCCTGCCTCAGCCTCCTGAGTAGCTGGGACTACAGGACCAGCTGTAGTGGGACTACCGCCACCATGCCCGGCTAATTTTTTTTTGTATTTTTAGTAGAGACGGGGTTTCACCGTGTTAGCCAGGATAGTCTTAATCTCCTGACCTCGTGATCTGCCCGCCTCAGCCTCCCAAAGTGCTGGGATTATAGGTGTGAGCCACTGCTCCTGGCCGTTAGCTACCATTATTTTTTATCATTATCATCATCATCTGGCAAAGTCCACATCTGCCCACCTCTCATGGCTCCTGTTCCCTCCGGGCATCCTCTCTCCAGTGGGAGGAGGAATCATTGCTTTCCACTTGGGGCTCCCAGGGCACCTGCACCCAGTCCTTACTTAAAGCACATGCCATGCCTCTTCTGAGTGCTACCGGCAGGAAGCAGAGTGAGTGCTTAAGAGGCTGGACTCTGGAACCAGAAGGACTGGTTTCATTCCCTGGCTGTAGCTGCTTATGAGCTGTGTGACCTTGGGCAAGTGACTTAACCTTTCTGCGTGTGCCTCAGTTTCCTGGGGAAAATGGAGATGATAATAGGAGCCACTTCATGAAGTAGGTGTGGAGACCCAACCAATCTGTTCATCCTTTAAACAGTGTCTGGCACACGGGAAGCGATCAATACATGTTGGCTCGTCTTACTTGTTTACTGCCTGTCTTGCACTCAACACTGTAAGTGTCTTGGGCTCAACACTGTGAGTGTCTTCAGGGCACAAACCAGGCTTTATTTACCTTTGTGCTCCTGGCACCCCATGCAGTGCCTGGCCCTGTGAGTTGCCACGTAGGTGCCCTGCACTTGTGGTCTGCTCTCATGTCAGTTGCTTCTTTCATGCCTCCCACCTGAAGGGCACTGTTTCAGGCTGAACAAGTAGAAGA
Organism: Hylobates moloch; assembly: GCF_009828535.3. Taxonomy (NCBI): domain Eukaryota; kingdom Metazoa; phylum Chordata; class Mammalia; order Primates; family Hylobatidae; genus Hylobates; species Hylobates moloch. The sequence goes on along the minus strand of NW_026652296.1, from coordinate 12,675,648 downwards.
TTGCCGCCCACCACACTTAATTCTCTTTTGGGCTGCTGGCCCAGGAGCTGAAGAAGGCCTAGGGCCTGGGGGACTGTTAGCTGTGGGGAGCTGGCACTTCTTGACAGGGGCCTTGCGGACCGCCCGCTTTGATCCTTGATCAGGAGCATTTAGGACCTCATTTGGACTCATTGCGAAGGATGCCTCACGCAGAAGGCCATGGCATATGCGATCTCTCAGGCTGTGCCAGATGGAGAGGCTTTGGCAGAGCTCCCTCTGTATCTGCAAGCCCTCTGACCCATTCAGAGGCTCCAAAGTGCAAGAGAGAAATGATAATGGTGCTTTGAAATGACTGGAGCTGGGAGATGGCAAGGAGCCTAGCAAAGAAGGAACACACCATTGTCGCTGGTACTTAGCTGTATTCATGGACCAGCAAAGCAAGGTGGATTCCAGCCAGCTTAATGAGCCCCCTCGGTTAGCTGCCTGATTCATTCAATTTGACCACCATGCAAAAGATCTAGAATAGAACAGTGGTTAAGAGATCGGGACCTGGGGCCCTACCGCCTGGGCTCAGATCCAAGCTTCTCCACTTACCAGTTGTGTGAACTTTTGACAAAGAATTTTAATGCTCTATGCCTCATTTCCTTATCTGCAAGATGGGAATATTTTTGCTATAACAGTGGGAGGACATACTGGATCAACAATGCTGTTTGCCTGTGTATCAGTGTGACAGAAGCTAACTCTTACACAGTACTTACCACATGCCAGGAACTGTTCGTCATGTGGGCTTGCTCATTTCATCCTTACAACCACCCCACCCACCAGGGAGATGCTATTATTATCTCTAAAATAAGCAAAGTAAAGAGAGTTGAAACAATACATTCAAGGTCACAGAGCTTGAAATTCAAACTTAAGCAGTCTGGCTTACAGTTCATGTTCTTACCTTCATGCTGTGCTGCCTGCCAACATGATATAGATCTAATCAAAGACAGATAGATTCTTGCCCTGAAGCAAGTGCTTGTGATTTACTCTGGGAGATTAAAAAGAAGCCGTGTATGCACAAACTTAAGACAAACACATGCTCTCTGCTTAGTTAACTGATGATGATCAATCAAGCTTTTCTCCCTCAAATAAATGGAATTAGGATGATCTTGGCTGTAAGTAACAGTTAACCCAATTCAAAGTGTTTTCAACAACCATGACTTTGATAATCAGTATTACTCACCTAGGAGTTCAGGTAGCTGCTGGTTGGTTAATCCAGGTGCTCAAAGACATAAGTAAAGAACTTAGTTCTTTCTGATTTTCTGTTCTGCGATCTTTGGGGCATCAGCTCCATCCACAGGCCAACCCTTCTGTTGACAAGATGGCTGATCACAGTTCCAAGCAGCTCCAGATGTGAGAAATGTAAAAGAAAGAAGAGAGAGGAGTGGTTGGTCTTTCTTGGTTACGCTCTTAGAAGCCTGAAAATATTCTCTGGAATCTTCCAGAAGACTCTGCATTGGGTCTCCTTGGCCACTGTGGGGTCACATGCACCTTCCTAGACCAGTCACTGGCAGGAAGGGCAGTGCGGGTGCCATGATTGATCTCATCTGGCGCCGACTGGATACTGGGGAGCCAACAGCTCTGGCCACTGCACATGCTTTGTGCTTTTCTACTTTCCTCCACTTGCTTCAGCCATTCCTCCTGCAGAATTCCTGGCCTACTCCTACATATCATAATGGTTCACCGTTTAGAATCATTTTAGTTGCAAGTAACAGGCAATCCAACTAAAGGTAGTTTAAATAAAGAAACCCAGAGACAAGCAGTCCTGAGCCAGTGCTGTGTCAATCATTGATGTATCAGGGGCCTGGGACTTTCTGTCTTACTGCTCTTTATCCTCAGTGCACTGGTTTTCACCCACAGGTGCATTGCTGTCTGGTTCTAAAATGGCTGCTTCACCTCCAGGCAGGAAGGAGAGAGAAGGGAGTCAGGGCAGGAAGGCTTTCTCAGGAAACCTCCTGCAGCTTTCTGTTTACATCTTATTGGCTGGAACTGGGCCATGTGACCACCGTTAGCTGCAAGGGAGGCTGGGAAAGTGAGTGTCTTAGCTGGGCACTTTGCCACTTCGAACAAAGCCAGGGTCCTTTGGTTAGAAGAAAGAAGTGGATACTGGGCAACTAGTAGTGTCTGCCACACCTTTCTTTAAGGCTCAACTCACACTGCAGAGCACTGCATCCTTCCCTTTTTATACCTAGGGCATAGGCTGCCTGTCCCTTTCTGAGAAACTAAAGTGAAAAAGGAAGAGAAGAATCTAATGAAATGATTTACCTATGTCAGCTTGAAACCCTGCCATGGTGGTGCAGACAGAGTATCTTGGTAGGTCAGGGAAACTGAGGCTCAGAGGGCAGTACTGACTTGCCAAGGTCATGGTTAACTATGAGACTCAGCAGGAATGTGAATCTGGGTTTGTTCCACTTGCCTGCCCTCTCCTCTACACCGTGCTCCCATGGAAGCCCCAGGTAGCCTGAGTAAGTGGTCACTGAATGCTCATGGAAAGTTCTCCTGTTAACTGGGAGAGAGATAACTTATCTCTCCCAGTTATACCGTACAGTCCTCAATGTCAGAACTGATGCCTGTGCTCCCACTATAAGGTCGAGAAGCCTGTCAAGGGCCCATCACTATTGCCTCCTATCAGAGGACAGGCCAGGCCATTGTGGGCTGTAGTTGACATGAGCACAATTTGCAGATTCTTTTTGACTCTAAAAACCCAAGAACATTGCTTCTGACTGTGGTGAGAACATTAAGCTTTCAAGTAGGCACCGCGCTACGACAGAAGCTAATGCAAGCCTTGATCATTTTTCTCTTTCCTTTCCCTCCTCTGAGTTCTGCTGGGGGCCGGTTCGCGGGAAGTTGGCTAATTGGAACTGTCCACACTGCCCCCATGAGAAATGGGATATTGTACACCATGTTCCCTGGAGAAAATCTCCCATCTGTTCACCACATGAGAATAATTACATGTATAAATTACCGCCTTCTCATCCCTCTCCGGCTTGGGTTGGAGAGGGGGTGTGCTTATGATGGAGGTTCCTGAGTGACCTTTCTGATGAAGGAATGTGACAAAGTCAGCTCCTAAATCAGCCATCTGCCTGAGCACGACTGTGGTATTGATTTTCTATTCTAGGGCTGGAAAACGGACATTTATTTTGAAATATGCTTAGTAATGAATCTGTGATTTGTGAAGGGTGCTTCTGCAATGATTCCTGCTGAGCTTGATGTGACTTCCAGCAACAGAGAAAGTCACTGGGTTTACTTTTACCCTTTATTACTAAAAGGAGAGACTCCAGGCTGAGCAGCTTGAGAAAATGCACCAGGGACTGCCCACAGCAGTCATGACACTGCCTCTCATGGATAACCGCCCTCTAAATACCTCAACTGCAAAATATATTACATAACATTTTCTGGACCTGAAAAGCCCTGGCCTGGGAGGCAGGGTTTATTGGGGGGCAGGGATCTAATCACATCAATGACCAGCGATAGCACCGAGGGCAATTCCCTGCCTCTTCCAGGGCCTCACCGTTCACGCTGCAGGATGGAAGAGGCTATTCAGTTTCAGTGACCTCCATGGTAAGCAGAATAATAACTGCCCCACAAGACGGTCTCATCTGTATCCTTGGAATCTGTGGATATTCCAGCTTACATGGCAAATGGGAGGTAACGTTGTAGATGGAATTCAGGTTGTGTATCAGCTAGCTTTAAAATAGGGAGATGATCGTGGATTATCTGGGTGGGTCCAAGGTAATCACGAGAGTCCTCATAAGTAGACGAGAGAGGTAGCATCAGAGAGCTGGCACCATGAGAAGGATTCGGCCTGACATGACTGACATATGGAGGGAGGGGGCCATGAGCCAAGGAATGTGGGTGGCTCCTAGAAGCTGAGCTAGGCAGGGAAACACATTCTTCCTTAGAGCCTCTGGAAGGAACGCAGCCCTGCTAACCCTTCCATTTTAGCCCAGTGAGGCTCATTTCAGACTTCTGATCCCCAGAATTATGAGGTAATACATTGATGTTGTTTAAACCACAAAGTTAGTGGTGATTTGTGACAGCAGCAATAGAACCTTTATGCAACCCACGCCCCTCTAGTCCTGGAATTTGCTGATTGCTCTCCACCCATCTGCAGCGAACCATTCTCACTCCCCTGCTCAATTCTCCCTGATTGAGAATTCCCGTCTTTTGTCTCTCCAGCCAGACTCAAAGTTCCGGGAGGACATAGACGCTCCTCTTTGGTATCCATGCAGTGCATCCTACAAAGTGCTTGCTCAGGCTCCACAGGGCAAGGTCCAGAATTGCTGGAAGTGGCGCGGCCATGTTGTCCCTGGGAGTGACGATGAAAGCCAGTCCTTGTAGGGTGCTCACAACCTGCCAGGTGCAGATAGAGGAGCTCCCCAGCCATCACCTCACTGCATCTTTAGAGAAACCTGGAAGTAGAATTATTAGTGTCATCACCATTTGACAAATTAGGCCACCGAGGCACAGAGGAAGTGAATAAGCTGCCTGGGTCACAGAGCTGGGCAATGTGGTGGCCACGTTTCTACTCTCTTGGGTCATCAGCCCATTTGTTTCATTCTCTGTCACAGACAGTGGACATTTTCTCTGTCTTATGTAAGGTCCTGGGCAAATGTGGCATCCAGTTAAGGGGACCACAAGTTCCAGTTTACCTGGGACAGTCCCTGTGTTCTAGAATAATTATTAATAGTACCTCCCCATTCATACTCAAAGGGGGTCTAGTTTCAGAACTATGAATCTTATAGTCAGCCTATGTCCAGCCCTCCTTCCAGTGGCGACAGGAGCCTCACAGAAGAGTGCACAGGGGCAGAGGAGAGTTGCACCCCCGGGCCCCAATGGGCACGAAAGAGAGCCCTGGAATTGGGCAACTCACATTCAAGTCTTGACTCTATGACCAATTTGTTCTGTGACCTTGGAGCAAACGTGATGCATTTCATAGCCCCTGGCGGGGTTCCCAGCCCATACTCAGAACCAAGTCATGGGAATGTCTGAGAAATTCAATTGTTGTTTTCCTCTGATCTCCCCCAGCCAGAATTTCTTCATCTACAACACAGAAAGGAAATTACACAGCCTATTGGAAGAGAATGGTGAGTTGGACGTGGTGGCACAGGCTTATAATTCTAGTGCTTCGGGAGGCTAAGGTGGGAGGATCGCTTGAGGCCAGGAGTTTGAGACTAGTCTGAGCAACACAGTGAGACCCCTTCTCAGCAAAAACTTGAAAAAATTAGCCAAACGTGATGGTGCATGCCTCTAGTCCCAGCTATTCAAGAGGCTGAGGTGGGAGGATCACTTGAGCCCAGGAGTTCGAGCCTGCAATGAGCCATGATCGTGCCACTGCATTCCAGCCTGGGTGGCAGAGCAAGACTGTTAAAAAAAAAAAAAAAAGAGAATGGTGATTGTGGACATGAAAATGCTTTGAATGTCAAGCAGGAAGGCACTCTGCAAACATGAGCTGGGTGTTTTGGGGAGACGACATATTTGTGGCCAGGTACATAGATGACCTTTCTCCTTACACTTCATGGACTCTTATTTCCTAAATGAAAGTCAGGAAGAAACTTAATTTCCTCATCAACTTCACCCAGGTCCTTGTATATGAACAGGCCACAAAGTCTATACACTCAAGTGTTTTCATGCCAGGATTAGACCTGCCCCACCTTGTCCCAGATGTGCTTAGCCAACTAGCTGCAGAGCTTGCACATGGGGCTTAACAGTGACTTTGACTGGGAACAGGACCCCCGAGGCTGATGCTTGGACCCACGCTCTCCATGCAGGTGCTTTGTATTGACTAGGCTTTGTCCCTGGAAGATGGTCAGTTGTACCGCCATCATCTTATACCTTAATAATCGCAACCTCTCCTGATGGATCACCCTGTTTCCTTTCCTTATAAAATCCATTGTCCATGCAGCAGAGAGAGTGACATCAGATCACGTCACATTCTAGAGTGGCCATTTCCCTCTTCCCTCCTTAATAATCATCCTGCATGCTAATGAGTGCCCTCAGAGTCTGTTTTCTGGGACTCTTACTTGTGACAACACCATATTCTCTATGACATTACTCACTCCATTTCTTTCATAACTTGGACCACCTCCTGACACTATATTGTTCATTTACTGCCTTGCACATTTGTTGTCTAACTTCCTCCATCTGCTCTGTGAGGGAAGGCCCCGCTTGATCTTATTTGTTGGGTGCCTAGCACTGTACCTGGCATACGGCAGGTGTTCAATAAATGTCAGTTTGAAGGATAGAAGGAAGAGAGGGATGGAGGGAGAGAAGAAGGGAGGAAGAGAGGGAGGGAGGCACTCTGATATGGTGACTTTCTTCAGAAATGCTGATATCCAGTGAGTAGGACTAGAATTCACCACTGTCATCTCCAGTCTGCAGTTTCAAAGGAAGCCACGTGGGGCTGGGTGAGAGGGGAGGGCCACAGCTGGATCAATCATTGTATAGATGTGGATACTGTGATCGGTATCTTTATCTGGGCATTTTTTTTCTATTAAAAATTTTTTAAAGTAGTGTATTTATTCTAGGAAATTCAGGTGTAGTTTTCTGTCCTTTCTCTATACATGCATTAAAAAAATCTACCTATCCACAGATTTTTATCACTGAATCACAGTGTAGTTTTTAAATTTTCACATCAATGCACGCATTTCTGCAGCATCATGTTTAAGGGCTGCAAGCCCCTCCACTGTGTGGCTGTGTCGTATTTTTTCACTGGTCCCATCATTTCATCATGGTGATTAAGAAAAGAGCATAAATGCCTGAGTTCAAGGCCCTGGCCCTTCCGCCTACTCACTGTGGAACCTTGAGCAAGTCATTTAATTTCTTTGTGTCACAGTTATACCATCTCTAAAAACGTAATAGCAATAGGATCTACCTCAGGGGTTTTTTTTTTTTTTTTTTGAGAATGGTAAGACAAAATATGTAAAGAGTTTAGAAAAGGGGCCGGCACATGATCCCCTAAGCTCTGGCCCCAGATGCTCCTCTCTTCCCTCTCTGTTTTCCTTCTCTAGGTATTGGTCTATGCCTGAGACCCCAGTGACCACTGCTGCCTCTCTGACTCCCAAAGAGGCACTTCCAGTTATTCTCCCTTATCTGAGTTTCAGACCCGTGGATTCAACTGCATATTTTGTTTTTCCCTCTGGTTGCCTCTAGTTTATTAACTCTCCCTTTCACCCATCTACTCATCCACCCACCCCTTCACCCTTCTACTCACTCACCCACCCATCCACTCATTCGTGCACCTGCCTATCTCCCCATCTGCCCATCCATCTGCCCATTCATCCATTCACCGGATTAACCACTGTGCTCTACAGCCTCTCATTGGAAGAAGTCGTATGCCAACATTCCTTGAATAGATTACAAGAGCCCACATGATAAGCTCCCAATATTTCTTGACTTCATCTCTTGCTACTCTTCTCCCTCACTTGCTTAGTTTCAGCCACACCAGCTTCCTTGAGGATCCTCAACCACTCTCAGGCACACAACTGCCACAGGGGCTTTGTTCTTGCCTTTTCCTTGTTTCCTTGCCTGGAACATTTTGCCTAAATTATCCACATAATCACCTGCTCTCTTCCTATAATGCTTTGCTCAAATGTCAAGTTCTCATAGAAGCTTTCCTGACACCCTTCCCCACTTTTTCAGAAGCAGGGTCTCTCTCTGTTGCCTAGGCTGGAATGCAGTGGCATCATCACAGCTCACTGCAGCCTTGACCTCCTGGGCTCAGGCGATCCTCCCACCTCAGCCTTCAGAGTAGAGGTGTGCACCATCACGCCCAGCTAATGTTCCTATGTTTTGTGGAGATGAGGTCTCGTTATATTGCCCAGGGTGGTGTCAAACTCCTGGCCTCAAGCAATCATCCCTCCTTGGCCTCCTGATTAGCCGGGACTATAGGTGTGCTACCATGTCTGGCTAATTTTACAAAAATATTTGTAGAGATAGGGTCTCACTGTGTTGCCCAGGCCGATCTCAATCTCCTGGGCTCAAAAAATCCTCCTTCCTTGGCCTCCCAAAATGCCAGGAGTACAGGTATGAGCCACCATGCCCAGCCTGACCTCTCTTTTTAAAATTGCAAAGTACTCCCCGCAAACTCTATCTCCATCTCTTCCCTTATTGTTCTTCATAAGCCCAAACACAATCTGACATGTTGTGTATGTTGCTTATCTATCCTGTTCCTACTCTGTCTGCCCTGCTAGAAGGCAAGCCTCATAAGGGCCAGGAGTTTCGCCCTTTTTAAAAACTACTGCATTTCTGGCACCGGGAACAATATCTGTCATATAGTAGCCACTCAGTGAATGAAAGAATGAATGAATTCAGGCAAGAAATGGTACCTTAGAGTAAGTTTATGAAATTGAAAAATGAATAAATTTCAGAGATATCGAAAGAAAAGTTTCCTATTGTTGTTTCTTATATTCAATAAACTTTTTCTTTGTGCCTTCCACATTTATGTTTGCAAATCCCCCAATATTATGTAAAATTCATTTATTTCCTTCCAGGATTTATATGTTTTCTACACTTAATTTACCAATACATCCGGAGTATATTTTGATGTACAAATGAGATACGGATCAGATTTAATATTTTTATCTAGATCATTAAGCACCTTCAGAATGGTCTGAATACCATTTATTGAATAATCCATCTTCCTCCAAATAATGGAAATACAACCTTTATCACATTGCGAAGTTTTATATCTGCAGGTCTTTTTCTGAATTTTCTATTGAGTTTTCTTGCTTTGTTTCCAATCAGCCTGACACTTCAGTTATTACAATTCTATGTGTGAGAATACCTGGTACAGCTAAATCCATAGTGTCTTTTCTTTTCTAAAAAGCACTTTTTTATGACTTAAGTTTTCAAATTCACTATAGACCATTTCCCTCATGATAATTTACTGCAATTTCACATTTTATAGATTGAGAGGAAGGAAATAGGTATCAAGTCAATATTAACTCCCTATCAAGGAATGTGCTATGCATGTTATTATTTGATTTTTTTGTTTTTATGGTTTTATTCATATGGATCCCAAAGACTTGCTATAATAATATCAAAATGTTGTATGTTGCAGTTTAAAATTGGATTTGTTTCTGTTTGCAGTTTAACTACCATTCTTTTTACTTTTGTTTCTTTTGAGACAGGGTCCGGCTCTGTTGCCCAGGCTGGAGTGCAGTGGCACGATCTCGGTTCACTGCAACTTCTGCTTCCTGTGCTCAGGCAGGCTTTCTGCCTCAGCTTCCCAAGTATCTGGGACTACAGGCACGTGCCACCATGTCCGGATAATTTTTGTGTTTTTTGTAGAGATGGGGCTTCACCATGTAGCCCAGGCTGGTCTTGAACTCCAGGACTCAAGCGATCTGCCTGCCTCTGACTCCTAAATTGCTGGGATTACAGGCATGAGCCATGGTGCCCGGCCACATGCTAATTTTATAGCCCATTGAAATTCTGGCCACAATTATAAGCTCCAAAACTTCTTGTAGATTCTCTTGGGTTTTCCTAGTAGATCATCTGCTAATACTCTGTTCAAATTCCTGCACCTCTCACTCTCTGTCTGAGCATCTGGGTACTGACCATGTGCTGCCCTGTGACACTTTTCCCATCACTATCCTGAACGTCACTTGGTGCCACTCTTTCTGTTCAGCAAGTTACATGTTTGTGTCTTGGATCTACATCTTGATTTTAAGGTTCTGTACATCCGGCCCAGAGCTGCCCACACTGCAGCCACCTAATCAATAACTATTGATTTATCTGATTAAAGAGCAAGACTAGAGGTAAGAAGTCCATGAGCTGAGTTCTTCCTCTCATGTACTGAGAGCGTTCTGAGTTCAGATGTGTCACAGGCGATTTTTCAAACAGTAGGCAAAATTTGGAATCTGGCTAAGGGTTCAGTCCTTAGGAACAGCAAGCCTTGTGTAATACTCATGGTGCTCCAGGTATTGGTCTATGGACTTTACGTATATTAACTCATTTAATCCTCAGAACAACCTGATGGAATCGGTGCCATTATTGTACCCATTTTTCATGTGAAGCTTTTAAACACAGAGAAGTTAAATCACTTGTCCTAGGTGACACAGGTACAAAAAGACAGCCAGGATTCCAACCAAGGCAGTGTGTCTCCTGAATTCACGTTCCTAACCGTCACACCTACTGTCTCTTGGAGTGATACATGTACAGGTTTTCATGTTGGTCTCGTCAGTACAACCTGTTAGGCAACCTCCTGATTTTGACCTTTTGGGTGCCAGCCAGTTTTCAGTCCAACCCAACATACCTCTTCAGTCTATTCTAGTCCCCATTTTATTCTCTCTCTCCACAAAGAGCCTAGCCTGCCTGACCTGGAAACAAAGACTTTCTCCCATTTTTCAGGGCCCCATTTCTAAGGCACCAGCTGGAGCTATTGTGTAATTAGAGCAGAAGTTTACCCTACCCCCACAGAGCTTGGGTCATCCTGTAAAGTCATTATTAAATGACTGCCTTTATAGGGCCCTGAGCAGAAGTAAGAATTACAAGGCCCTTGATAATAGGGAAGGGGATGCCAAGCAGCATGGCCTGGCTGCATGTGCAGCACTTGGTTTCACCACCAGCTGATCAACAGGTTGCCAGTGACCTTCCTGGTGATGTGATTGATCACAGAGGTGGTGGGTCTTGTGGGGAATGCCAGCTGAGATTCCCAGCTGGACTGGTTTGTCTGATGGTTCTGATTTCCTGTTGTAGAAAACAGGAGCTAATCAAAGGCTTGGCTGTTGATGCTTCCAGTTAAGCAGCTTGAAGCACCAGGGAGCATCCCATGTCTCACTCCACCTGCATCAGGGTCTGTCAACCTGGTGATAATCCATGTATATCCAGGTCTTCACCCTGATGCAGATAAACACTGATCTGTGGGCAGCACCCACTTCATCAACTTGGCTCAGTCAGTCCTGAAGACCCTCTTCTATTCTAGAACAATGGAGCAGAACAGGATATTGGAGATCAAGTTCTTCAATCCATATTTTTACCGACAAGCAAAAGGTTGGACCAAATAAGCAGGGATGAAGGTAGAGGGAGGGGTATAGAGCCAAACCGGCTTTCTACAATAGGAAATTGGAATATGTAATGCCCAGAGCTGCCCTCCCCAGTCTTTTCCTAAAAACATTGGTATTTTCTTTTCTTTTTTTCTGAGATGGAGTTTCGCTCTTGTTGCCCAGGCTGTGTCAAGCAAAAGGTTCAAGAGGTGGAGGGATTGTCCCAAGATCACACAGTAAGTCCATCTGAGAAGATCTGATCCTCTCTCCCTAGGGGATCTTCTCTAAGATAAAGGCTTTAAACATGTCTATGCTCACAGCTCCCACATTTGTATCTCTGGCCCGAAAATCCCCTGGATTCAGAACTCATGCACTCAGCTGTCCAGATGTATCAAGACTTAATCTGTTCAAAATGAAACTCTTTATTCCTGTGCTACAATCTGAATGATTATGCACCCCCTCAAATTTATATGTTGCAATTTGAGCTCCCAAGGTGACGGTATAGACGGTGGGCCTTTGGGAGGTGAATAGGACTTAGGGGTAGAGCCTCGTGAATAGGACTAATGCCCTTACAGAAGAAACTTCAAGGGAGTTCATTCACCCCCTTCCACCAGGCGAGGATGCAGGGATAAGGTGCTAACTGTGAACCAGGAAGCAGGCCCCCGTCATCCACTGAATCTGATGACACTTTGATCTTGGACTTCCCAGCCTCCAGGATTGTGAGGAAGAAATTTCTGCTGTTGACAAGCTGCCCAGCCTATGGCATTTTGTTATAGAAGCCTGAGCAGACTGAGACATCCTCTGTCTTAATCTACTTCTTCTGCAGCCTTTCCCATGTCGGCCCAAGCAAGTCCATTCTTCCAGGTGCTCAGGACCAAAACCTGGGTGCCATCTTTCTCTTCTTCCTTTCTCTTATATGCCACATCCAGTCCACCTGCAAATTGTGTAGGCTCTATCTTCAGAATATATCCTGAGTCCAGTCACTTCTCACCACCTCCACTGCTCCCACTTTGGTCCAAGCCACTATTAGCTCTCATCCAGTTTTTGCAGCAAACCCCTCACTGGTCTCTCACCTCCTCTCCTCCACCTGCCACCCCCATCCTGACCTCTTCGCCTTGTCAGAGCATTCTGTGTGATACATTTATACACAGAGCAGACTCATGATTACTCTGCTTATAATGTTCCGCTAATTTCACATCTCATTCTGAAGGAAAGGTGACTGGGGAGAGGAAAAGAGCAATGGGCAAGAGTTCGGAGAACCGGCTCCCATGCCACCTTCATCCCTGACTCTGGAAAAGTGGGCATCTGTCTCCATGACCCAGTTTCCTCTTCATATGGTTTGACTCTGTGTCCCCATCCAAATCTCATCTTGAGTTGTAATCCCCACATGTCAAGGGAGGGCACTGGTGGGAGGTGATTGGATCATGGGGGCCATTTTCCCCATGCTGTTCTCATGATAGTGAGTGAGTGCTTACGAGATCTGATGGTTTAAAAGTGTGGCACCTCCCCTCTTGCTCTCTCTCTCCTGCCACCATGTAAGGTGTGCCTTGCTTTCCCATCGCCTTCTGTCATGATTGTAAGTTTCCTGAGGCCTCTCAAGCCATGTGGAATTGTGAGTCAATTAAACCTCTTTTGTTTATAAATTACCCAGTCTCAGGTAGTATCTTTACAGCAGTGTGAAAACAGAGTAACACACCTCTCATCTAAGGTCCCCTCCTGTTTTAAGTTGTTAGATATGGATATTTTAAGAGGTGGAGGAGTCAGTAGTCTGTATTCCCTCAAAACTCTCCTGCACCCCTCTCTGACTCTGCTTGGACCTGTCCTTCCTGATCCACTCTCCTGGGTTCCTGGCCCCTTTGCCCTCATCCCCTCCTCCTCCTGCTTCACAAAGATCCATCATTCCTTGTAGGCCTCTGCTTTTGCACAGGCTCCCAGAGACTGTGGCAACAGCTGCATTTGAAACATTGAAAATGAAAAAAAAAAAAAAAAGCTTTTCAAAAAGTAAACAAATGCACAGGAGAGTGGGAAGGAGTTCTCCAGCGGGAAGTGGTTGGTGACTGTATTAATACAAGGGAGGTGAATTTATTTTCTTTTTTCTTTTTTATTTATTTTTTTGAGATGGAGTCTTGCTCTGTCACCCAGGCTGAAGTGCAGTGGTGCGATCTTGGCTCACTGCAACATCCGCCTCCCGGGTTCACGCCATTCTGAGACTACAGGTGTCTGCCACCATGCCTGGCTAATCGGCTAATCGGCTAATTTTTTTATATTTTTAGTAGAGACGGGGTTTCACCGTGCTAGCCAGGATGTTCTCAATCTCCTGACCTCATGATCCGCCTGCCTTGGCCTCCCAAAGTGCTGGGATTACAGGCGTGAGCCACTGTGCCCGGCCTGTGAATTTATTTATTTATTTATTTATTTACTTACTTATTTTTTGAGACGGAATCTCACTCTGTCACCCAGGCTGGAGGGCTGTGGCACAATCTCAGCTCACTGCAACCTCCACCTCCCAGGTTCAGGCCATTCTCCTGCCTCAGCCTCCAGAGTAGCTGGGACCACAGGCGCCCACCACCACGCCCGGCTAATTTTTTGTATTTTTAGTAGAGACGGGGTTTCACTGTGTCAGCCAGGATGGTCTCAATCTCCTGACCTCATGATCTGCCCATCTCGGACTCCCAAAGTGCTGGGATTACAGGCGTGAGCCACCCGGCCGTGAATTTATTTTCTTTTTTTTTTTTTTTGAGACGGAGTCTTACTCTGTGGCCCAGGCTGGAGTGCAGTGGCGCAATCTCGGCTCACTGCAAGCTCCACCTCCCGGGTTCACGCCATTCTCCTGCCTCAGCCTCTCTGAGTAGCTGGGACTACAGGCGCCCGCCACCACGCCCGGCTAATTTTTTTGTGTTTTTAGTAGAGACGGGGTTTCACGGTGGTCTCTATCTCCTGACCTCGTGATCCACCCGCCTCGGCCTCCCAAAGTGCTGGGATTACAAGCGTGAGCCACCACACCCGGCCCGTGAATTTATTTTCTAACCAGGCTATGCAAGTGCAAAAACCAAGCCAGGCAATGAGTTCACAACATCCTAAAAGTAATATCTGACTATGTGGAAAAGGATTAAAGTCTACATTTACCCAGGATTCCCCAAAACAGATCTGAGGCAGATCTCTGAACCATTACCTCTGGATCCCTCCCACCTGCTATCTACTTAAGTTCTAGCCTCTCTCTCAAGCTCCAGACTTTATCTGCTGTCCATTTAAACCTGGAAGATTCAAACAAAATTACCTTTTCTTTCCCATCCTGGATACAGCTTCTCCCCAGACTTTCCTATTACCATGCAGGCCCCACTATCCTGTGAGTTGTCCAGGTTCAAAGGCATTCCTGTCAGCTGTGGCTCCCCCGGGGGTTGATTAGGATGTTTTGGGCAATTGGGAACAGCATCTCCAGCCATCAGCGGTCAGAAAATACCAATGCTGGCTGGGCGTGGTGACTCACGCCTGTAATCCCAGCACTTTGGGAGGCCGAGGTGGGCGGATCATCTGAGGTCAGGAGTTAGAGACCAGCCTGACAAACATAGTGAAACCCTGTCTCTACTAAAAAGACAAAAAATTAGCCAGGGATGGTGGCACGTGCCTGTAATCCCAGCTACTTGGGAGATGGAGACAGGTGAATTGCTTGAACCTGGCAGGTGGAGATCGCAATGAGGTGATATCACACCATTGCACTCCAGCCTGCGCAACAGAGTGAGACTCTCTCAAAAAGAAAAAAAAAAGAGCTTTGTTTACTGTAAACAATATTTTGTGTCCATATTTATACATTGATAACAGATCACTATCATTTTTGGTATGGGCATGTGTAGATATATGTATTAAATCAATTTTCTACTTTTTATCCAGTTATGATGTAACTTCAGCCATGATAGAAGTTTATCTCATAAAAAGCAAGACTAGGCTGGGCGCAGTGGCTCACGCCTGTAATCCCAGCACTTTGGGAGGCTGAGGCGAGTGTTTCACTTGAGGTCATGAGTTTGAGACTAGCCTGCTCAACGTGGTGAAACCCTGTCTCTACTAAAGATAAAAAAAATTAGCTGAACATGGTGGCACGCACCTGTAATCCCAGCTATTCAGGAGGCTGAGGCATTAGAATCACTTGAACCCGGGAGGCAGAGGTTGCAATGAGCTGAGATCACACCATTGCACTCCACCCGGGGCAACAGAGCAGGACTCTGTCTCAAAAAATAAAAAAGTAAAAACAAAACTGGAGGTTGTCAGTCTAGGGTGGCGTTAGGGACTTTCATTTCCTTCCAGAGGACATTCTGCTATCCCCAGGGTAGAAGCCTAATCCTCAAGGTTCAAGGTGACAAGAATAGCTCCAACCATCATATGCTTATTCCAGGAAGCAGGTCAAAGGATGGAATAACTAAGAAATGACATTAAAGATATGTATCAGTCCATCTGCGTTGCTATAAAGGAATTCCTGAGGCTGGGTTATTTATAGAAGAGAGGTTTAATTGGCTCACAGTTCTGCAGGCTGTACAATCATGGCACCAGCATCTGCTCCTGGGGAGGCCTCAGGAAGCTTTCAATCATGGCAGAAGGTGAAAGGGAAACAGGTACATCACATGGCGAGAGAAAGAGCAAGAGAGGGAGGAGGATGTGCCAGGCCCTTTAAACAACCAGATCTCCCATAAACTCAGAGCAAGAACTCAGTCATTGCCATTGGGACGGCACCAAGCTATTGTGAGAGGGATCTGCCCACATCACCAAAACACCTCCCACCAGACCCCACCTCCAACATCAGGGATCACATTTCAACATGAGATTTGGAGGGGACCAACATCCAAACCATATCAAGACAGAAGTTACAGAAGGGGGTCTCCAAAAATGCCTCTCAACACTTTTATTACCTCCCATTGGCCAGAACCTGGTCACATGGCCACAACTTGCTGCAAGGAAGCCTGGGAAAATATAACGTGTGCCCACCCACTAGGAGAGGGGAGCACTGGTGCCGGGGTGCGGGACCACCAGCGGGCATTTATGCTTCCTACTTCTTTCTTCTTATAAAAATCCTTAGAGATTCATCTTTGCATATTTTTCTGACTATTTCCTAGGGATAAATGCCTATAGATGAAATTTCGGACCAAAAGATAGGCACTTTCATTGGCCAGTTGCCAAATTGCCCTCTAGAAATATTGTACCAATGAACTCACCCAAGAGGTGGGGTTCTATTTCAGGAAATGTTTCTCCACCCCACATTTCCTTTTAATCCACATGCTTTGGCCTTTATTAGGCTTACACATCTCTTCAGAATCCTTGCTCCCTACATCATAATCTTGGGACTTAATACGTGTTTTTTGTTCAGGTTATTATTAATAACAGATTTATCTGACTACGCGTGAACCCAGCCACAGATTTAGGGAAAGAGATGTATCTTTCAGCGCTGAAGAGAATCAAAATTAATAATCTTCAGAGACTTCGAAACTGAAGTGGGCAGGGAAGGGTGGAAAGAACAGATCTCATTCTATGAAGAGCATGGAGGGATTTTCACGGAGCATGTAGTGCTGAGTACAGCAGACCAGGCATCCGGGGACACCCAGAGAGCAGCCTTTCCTCAACAGAAGAGGACTGAGCACGGCACAGAGCTGCAGAAAGGGAATCCCGGACAGG